>NW_020528463.1:0-246710 GCF_003368295.1 Carassius auratus
TTTTTGTGAACTGTCTTTTTAAGAATAAAAAAAGTGTGTGAAATGTTCGCAGTTTTAGACTGAAAGACCAAGTTTAATGGTGCTTCAAAGAAATAATCTGTTAAAGCGTCAGATTAAACAGTTTTTCAATTATCAGGTAGTGTGGAACTGATTATCTGCAGTCTGATCTGATTAAAAAAAAAAAAAAAAAAACATTTAAGTTTAAAATTAGCTTTCCGTTAAAGCCACTCGGTGGCGGGGAGAGTGTCAGAAGGACTCCCCAAATGATACAGTAACGCGTCTTTGTGAAATGATGTGAATTTAATTAAAAGATAATGTTGTCTTTCTTTTTCTTTTTTTTGCAAGATACTGGACCTCCTACCTCTTTCCCCTTTGGAATCACTTTGTGTAATTATACTGTGTGGGAGGCGGTAATAGGCTGTCAAGGGCTAAATATTTGGCATATAGAAGGACCTGGGTTGAGCACAGTTGCACAGGTCTGTATGCTGCATCTATAGTGTCATCAGTGCTCTGCTGCACTGATAACTGAATTGAAAACATCTTTAATTCTAATGACATTCTAATGTTAATGGAGTCTTAGCCACACACATACACACAAACACATAGCATTTTATTTTTTAGGTCATATATGCACACATACCATTCAAAGTTCTGGGGTCTGCGAGTTAATTTAATGTTTTTGGTCTAATATTATATATATATATATATGATATATATATATATATATATATATATATATATATATTTCTCTTTCTATTTTATTTTACATGCTAATTTATTACTGGCAAAGCTGAATTTTCAGCTTACATTATTAATTTTGAAAACAATTGTGGTAATGTTTTTGTGGAAATCATGATACATTTATTTTTACTCAAGATTCTTAGATGAATTGAAACTATAGAAACTGTTTCAGCCATGGAAAAAGAAAAAAAAAGATAATTGTTACTTATCTTACAATTCTGAGTACACACACACTCGCACACAGTCACACACAAAAGAGGAAAAACAGTTACAATCATCTACAGTATGAAAATGTTTATTCTGTAGAAAAAAAAAACTGAATTACGAGATTTCACAGAATTACAGGTTTACTGTATACTGTATCTCACAATTCTTAATTCTAAGAAAAGGAAATTGACTGAAGTGACTGAAAAGTAAATTTTTATTTATATTTATTTAAAAGGGGTGGTTGATTGCTGTTAGTAGTGTGTAATGTTGCTGTTTAAGCATAAACAATATCTGCAAAGTTGCGGCTCTGAAAGTTCAATGCAATCTTTTAAAATTCTGGCAGTTTAATTCAAAAATGGCTCATAGGGACTACAAGTTACTTGTTACTACGCTGAGGTGAGGGTGGGACAATCACAATACACTGGGACAGCTTACCAATCTGAGCCCATCACGTATTTCTGAGGGAGGGGCTTCTTAAAACCAGGAAATGATCAGTGTGTTTATAGGAGAAGGTACTTACTTTATGAAGCATTGACACGTTAGACTGCACCCCATAAACACAGTCAAGCCTAGAAAAAAAGCAGTCAACCACCCCTCGAAAATCTGTTGCGAAAATAAGTTTTCATTTCAAAAGAACTGCATTTATTTAAAATATATTTTTAAATTTTTCACATTTTAACAGTGTGAAAAATGTTATCCCATTTTTATTTAATGCATGCTTCATCAAAATACATTTCTTCAAAGCCTCAGAAATACCAATATTTACAAAAATCATGCTGACCCAATATTAAACTGATTTAATGAATTAAAACAAATGAATAATTTGCCACAAAATCTTCCGTGAACATTTTTGAGCGAAGAAAGCTGCATAACGCCATCATACTCTCAAGTGTCAAGACAAGGAGGGATCACAAAACAATGACACAGTATAGGAAAATTTATGAGTGAATAAAGGTCACAAAAATTTTGCATATTCACAATGTTTCTTAATTTTATACTGACAGCACAATCCTCACAATTATATATCATGAATATTCAATCCATCACCCAACCCTGGTTCGGGCTAAAAGTCATAACGTACCTCACACAGAGAATCTCAAACTCTTTAATGAATATGGTTTTAGCATAGAAATATTGTTGGATTTAATAGAATTCCATGACGGCGCACCGGTTATCTGCTTCACAGCAGATGCAGCACCACCAGGACACTTGATGAACACTTGAAAGGGAAGCCGGCCTCAGAAAGTGGTTCTGCTAGCGCCTCTGACGGATGACTTCAAAGACACCGCTATACAACATGACAGCCGCGGACACCGAGCCCTTTGAGGTCCAATTCCAGTTTAGAGCGAAATTTACTGTCTATTTCCAAATTATTTTTTTATCTTCTGAGATTTGCTTTTACTGTACATCTGTGCTGCTGTTGCCTGGAACGGCTGATGTGTTTATTACCGAGGGCTGATTTTTTATGCTATTTTTGGCAGCTGTGGATATCAAGCGCTTTGATTCAGGGGAGTTCTAAAGGAATACCGACCATTAAGCCCTGAAGGTAGAAGTTGTTTATTTGCTCAGATATATATTAATCTAATCAACTTGCCTCCTGTGCAGCCAGCGCAGAATTCAGATTGGCTGCATGGACGGAGAGGCTGTATTTTTGCTAAAATAAAATGAAATAAATCAGACGGCTACCAGCTGAGCTATTTAAATTCAATAGCGGATTTATGTCTGCAGTAGAGATGAGTTTGATTGTATATTGTTGGGCTTATGAAGACCTTTCAAGGACAGCGGAAGGCATAATTTACGCCAAATAAAACAAAGGCTGTATTTGAAATATAGGTGCAGAACTGGAGATGCTCTTTGCTTGTTTAGTGAAAGTTTCTGAAAAGAATACAAATACAAAAAAATACAAATCAATCTATCTGTCTATCCATTCATCCTTCAACTTTTTTCATTTTATTGTTCTATTTATCTATTGTTCTCTCTGTTGTTCTGTCTGTCTCTGTCCTCCCTGTATCTGTCATCTGTCTATCGTTCGTTCTGTTGTTCCATCCATCCAACCATCTTTCCATTGTTTGTCATTCTACCTGTCATCCATCCCTCCATCCATCCATCCATCCATCCATCCATCCATCCATCCATCCATCCATCAGTTCATCCATCTAACTGTCCATCCATTCATCCATCCGTACAGCCATCCATCCCTCGTCCCTACATCCTTCATCCATCCATCCATCTGTCCAATTCGTCCGTCCGTCCATCCATCCATCCATCCATCCATCCATCCATCCATCCATCAGTCCATCCATCCAACTGTCCATCCATTCATCCATTCATCCATCCAGTACAGCCATCCATCCCTCCGTCCCTACATCCTTCATCCATCCATCCATCTGTCCAATTCGTCCGTCCGTCCATCCATCCATCCATCAGTCCATCCATCCAACTGTCCATCCATTCGTCCATCCGTACATCCATCCATCCATCCATCCATCCATCCGTACATCCATCTGTCCATCCGTCCGTCCGTCCATCCATCTATCATCTGTTGTACTATTGTTATATCTATCCATCCATCCATCCATCCATCATCCTGTTGTTCTTTTTGTTATATCTGTCCATCTCATCCATTTGTTCTATGTCTATCTATCTTTTTTTTCTGTCTCAGTTTCAGGTCTCTTTTTGCAGTGGAACAAAGGCCTGAAACGCTTTCTTTTGAGACTGAAAGTTTTTGGCTGAGTCATCCAACTTGTCCTGGGAAGTAAGTCAGAGAATTCTTTGTTTTTGCATTAGTGTGGATGGGATACATGGATACACGTGTACATATCTGTGTGTCTGTCAAATATGACTTATTAAAATGAAATTACTCAGCTCTCTGACCCATGGCAAATAGCACAAGCTGCAATTTGTCTAACAGTTGAGCTGTGAACAAAATCTGATTGCAATAATTTAGCTTTACCTTTGCTATACCCTGTGCCGCCCGCATCCCCCAGCGGCCTGTGCCATCCGAGTGCGTCGTGAAGTGTGTGTTTGCGCTCACATGGAGGAGAAAATGGGCAGATAGGAGCTGGGGGTCACTGAGGCCAAGCTGTGTGATGATGGCAAGTCTCCGGGGGCTGATGGGAAATGTAAATGCTGGACGGCTCTTCTCAGATGAAGGCTAGGAGAGGAGGAGGCTGAAGAGGAAGGTGGTGATGAAGGATGTTTGTGTGTGTGTGTGGGTGGGTGGGTGGTGGTATGTTCATCGAGGCACAACAATTCCACAGGGCTGTGTTTTCACTGTGTTGACAGCCACCTTGCCATCCCGTCTCTGTTTTCTCTCTATCTCACACACACTACACACACTAATCTCAGATTGCTGTGGTTTGGAGAAAGTTGCTGATTAGATGTTAGTGCTTAGACTGAAACTAATTTTAGACAACATTTAAACAGGTTAAAGGGGTTTGGGGAAAGTGACAAAGCATGGTGATGGGACGTATTTTGTTCTGATATTTCCAAGCGATATAATTGTGGATTTCAATTTTACGTAATCTTGTACACATAGGAATGTGCAGTTTCATCTAATCCGAAAGAAAAGATGATCAAATCAAAATTTAGAGTTTGAATCTGTTTTATATCTATTTTGTGTCTATTAATGTGATATATGTTGATGTTTTTCAAAGGGATAAATTTATTTACTCATACGTAGTAATAATAATATTTTATTTAATAATATATATTTATAATAATAATAATAATAATAAAATAATAAATCCATCATTATCATGCACTAACCATTAAAATTGTTTTAACTTACATTAAAACTGTTTTAACTTAAAACAATACATTTACACATTAGTGTGTGATGTTAATATATATATATATATATAACATAACATCCGCTTTTATTAAAACATTTTTATTAATGCATGTATTATCTATTAGTTAATGCACTGTGAACTAACATGAGCATTTTTATTAACTAACATTAACAAAGGTTAATAAACGCTGTAAAAAATATATTGTTACATTGATTAATGTTAACAAACGATACCTTATTGAACAGTTATATTATGATATTTCCATGGTACTCCAATTATAGAATATCTGTATGTATCATTGTCATAGCACTGTCCATACGACAAGTCATACTGTCTTACTTTTTTGTATGTGTATTATTGACAGTAATAAGGCAGAGTTTTTGGCTTCCCCTTCCTCTCGCTGATTTGATATGCTGACACACTCCTTGTGTTTACATTCCTGTTGATGATTTGAGAATAAAATCAGTACACATATTTTTTCTCGGAGCATGAAAAGTTCAATGAAAGAAGCAGAGGAGAGGGTAGTGGGATATGGGGAAGAGAATGGGAGTGATGAAAGAGGAGTGAGAAAAGCAGACGAGGGGCTTGCAGTAGCTCTAGACAGGTTGATGTAGCTTCTGCAATGAACATCTCATAAAAAGTGCTATCCTTGGGCCTTAAGAAGATATTCTATCTCCTCCTGCTAACGGCAAGGCCTGAAATCACCCTCTCCATCAACGTCAGGGCTTTCTTGGTACATACACTTAGTGCTGCGCCCCAAACAAAAGACAATACCTCATCTGTGGCTTCTCAACACAGAAATGTTGGTGTAAAGTCAACATGAAATTAAAATGGACTCATTCTTTGATCTTTTAGCGAATTATTATTGGTCTTGCTACAATATATGTATTCCCCCCCCCATTTTTTGAATATCCTGTTTCACACAGAAATGTCGCATTACAAAAAAGTGCTGCTACCACCAATTCATGCAGTTTGTTTTATTAATTATAATTCATTAATTATAAATGATTGTCTTCAAAGATTTGCTTAGTTCTTGTGAACTGATTTTTACTGTCACAAATACAATGTATCTAAAACAACCACAACAACAAAACGTAGAAGTTACACTTGTATTTATTTTTTTAAATAAACTGTCACGAGTGTTTTTATTTGATTGTATATTTGTATTACTAATAGTATTTATTTACATTTTAAATGACCTTTTTGTATTAAATATTTTTTATGCTTCAGTTATTTGGTAATGTGTTCTTTTTATATTTATTTGTAAAACGCTTTTATTTAATTGTATTTGTTTGTTATATGATTGTAATTGTCACTTTCTATTTAGCTTTGGCTTTGTATATCAGTTTAAAGTTTTTTAGCTCTTCAGTTTGCACTTATTTATTAAGTTCGTTTTCATATTTATATACTTTTTATTCATTTGATTTTCAGTTTTGATCACCTGAGACTTTGCAGCGAAGAAAATGCGATATCCAAAATCCTCTCAATCACCCCTTGCTTAAAAGGCGAATCGCCAACGCTCGGTGAGTCCCAGCTAAGCTAGTGTCTTTCATGCCCTGGTAGCTGTAGCTTGAGTTCTCCGATGTTAGCATCCTTTCTCACAGTGTGTGAGGGATTTGCAAAGGCATTTTATTACCTTGGTGAAAATGGTAGGGTGTTCTGGAGGCCGTGCTATTGCATGCGCTCTGATGTCCAAAGGAATAACAGCAGTAGCTCAACCCTGGAGGAGCTCAGAATGATGAAAGCCATGTCATTCACAGGATCTGATGAAAACTGCTCCTTCTACAGCTGCCCACAGACCTGCACACTGCCATTTTACCACAGAAACATAACCATTATGACAGGTTTCTGAATCTGTGTTTGTTTTGTTCCAGTGATGGGCATATTCAGTGATACAGAACGGGGCTTATTGTACAATGGTAATATTTTTCACCATTATGGTCCCTTCCTTGGACCTATAAATAGGTCTGCACATATTCCATCCATCATGATCTTAGGAGACACTGTATGCCAAAGTCTCATCACAGAAAACTGAAATTTCACCCTCAGCTAATGGAAATTTAAGTCGCCACCTAACTCCATAAAGTTTCAAATCTGCGCAGCATGGCAAGACCCGCAGGAAATGGCTTCAGATGTCATTTATTTTACAGTTCTCATTTTCATCTGTCTCCTTTCTTACTTCCCCTCTCTCCATATCTTTTTCATGATGTTTGCTGTCATTGGCGCTTGCCTGAGTGGTCGTGTTGTGGAAATATTGAATTCTCTTTTCTGTCTGGCATCTTTACAACAGCCTCCTCCTTCCAAATTCACCCAAGTTAAGTTTGGGTTTCTGTCAAAGTTAGGACTTTCTATTGACTTCTCTTTTATGAGCTAATGATATTTCTTAACCTTAAGTATGTCTTTTAACCCAAACCACACACTTGTAATTTTTTTTCCAATTTTTACTTTATATTATTTACAAAAGTGTTTTCTATTAAAGAGTAAAGAAGATACCGTTATTTATTTTAACTACAACTGCAACTGTATCTTCTAATTGTTTTTACAGTTGCGACTTTATTTCTTGCAATTGTGACTTAAAATCTAAAAAGTGTTATTTTCCATCTCAAAGCTTTTTTCACAATTGCAGCTATTTCATCTTAAAATGATTGCCTTGTATCTTACAAATTTGACCTTATTTCTTATTATTGCAACCTTATTCCTTGTAATTGCGATTTTTGTTTCAATGTGTCTTTTACCTCAAACCTCAAACCCCAAACACCATTCTTTTTTTTTTTTTTTTAAGTGGTTTCTATTAAAGCCTGTTTCAGGGTAAACAATATACAGATATTTATATATTTTCTAGTGGCAACTGTTTTCCTGCTAATGGAGACATTTTTAATTGCGACTTTATTTCTTGTAATTGCAAAAGTATTATTTTCCATATCATATTTTTCAATCGTAATTGCAACTGTCTTAAAACCCTTACTTTACATGTTAAAAATGTAGCTTAATTTTCTTTGTTGCAACTTTGTTTCTTGTAATTGTGATTTTTGTTTCCTGTAATTGCAATGTATCTCTTACCTTAAACCACACTCTTTTTTTGTAGTTTAAATTTTTATTCTCTGTTTACAAAGCTGTTTTCTATTAAAGTTTGTTTCTGTCTCAGAGTGGACAATATACAGTTATTTCTTCTAATTGTATTAACAGATATATATTTTTTAAACTGGGACTATATTTCTTGTAATTGCAGCATACGATTCAAAAGATTAATTTCCCCCTCACAATTGCAATTTTATATCTTAAAATTGTTACCTTGAATATTTCTCAGTGTGACCGTTTTTCAATTTATTTATTTATTTTTTCATTTTCCACTCTTTTTTCTGGACACATTTGGTCCGCACAATGTAGCCTTTCTCAAAAAAAGAAAATCAAATAATTTTAAGGGTTCCGAGAAAAAATGACAGCTTATGATATATGACAAAACATATTGTTTGTTTCGTCTGAATTGTCTGAATATGAAAAGCATTTAAATCCAGACATTTTAATATAAATATTTGCAGAGGCTTTATGGTTCTTCTGCCTGAAGCGTCACTGAAATCAATTGTGTCAAATGTCTAAAGTGGCAGATGAAAGACTATGCAGCCAACCGCCTGAATAACATAAACACATTAAAATATAAGTTATGTTTGCCTGAATAACACTCTGACATTCTTCCCGCTTTTGAGAGAAATGCATCTGCACACCATACAAACTATTTATCTTAAACATCTATGCTGCCATCTCCCATATACCCCATATTGTGTGTGTGAATATGACCAGAAACGCTGCCCAGGTCAGTGTTTATGAGCCCGTGACCTCAGGACATGACCTTTTAGTGCAATACAAGCCTATCACCAAAGCCACCTGTATCAGCTCCCTGGTCTGTGTCTCTTTAGCCATGTAGACAGCAGGCTCGCTTGTATGCAGGATACCTGTGTAAGGTAATTAAATCCATTAGAGTGTGATTAAGGCCTGTCAGGTGCAGCACAGATGATAAGAGTGGCAGTGTTAATAGGACTAAAGCTCGGGGGAGGAGGCCCAGATAGCGGCCCGATCCGTCTTTATATCCACCTGATGTCTTTTCCAATTACTCTCCAACTTCTGTTTGCTTGTGTCCTCACGCTCATCCACACAGAACGCCGCATGACTTTCACCGAAAGAAAAGCCCACGCACGGATACTCTTGTACAAACAAACAAACATTTTCTTTTCCCCCATTAAACATGAGAACGCAGATCAAACTCTAAAACAAACTCAACAAAATGCCTCATATTCCAGTCTTATTGCAAACTTGGACTCACATCTTTTCTTTTTCCATTTTCCGGCACTGTTTCCATACTAAATGGACAAGAATGGTGCATCAAATTGTTCTGCCTGTCAAGGGATGCTATTTTTTTCCCTAAATGATCAGGGGCTGAATTTACATCATATTATGCCAATTATTAACATATTGCTAACATATTATGATTGCACTTTTTTTTTAGAGTATGTGTACTTCCATGTGCTTATAGTGTACTTGTATTTATCAAAGAAAGTTCTGGTAATACAAGGTAACTACATGGGGTAGGGGTAGGTTCAGGGTTAGTACCTAGTTATTACATAGTTATTGTAATTCCTTAATAAGTACATAGTATGCACATAAGGAACAGGACTGTAAAATAAAGTGCTACCCATATTATTATGCTTATTATTAACATATTATTACATTATTACATGGGAACCACCATGTAGAGCACCTTAGCAGCTGCAAAGAAACACCCTGGCAACCACCCACTGTGCTTCATTTAAGTGCAAATTCCTTCTAATATTTTTGTATTTATTGGGAATGCATGGGAATGCACTGGAAGGATGTGCCTCCAATTTCTTAGTACCACCTGAGATGTGCACATAATATATATATATATATATATATATATATATATATATATATATATATATATATATATAAAAGCATGAGATGTGGCCTTTTTATCTACTAAATAAAGATAGCTGCAGAGGCCAGGCCAGAGAGGAGAAAACTTTAGTGCTTTATAAACCCCCCCCACCTCCAGAGCCTCAAAAGGAGAAGGCAGGGGGAAAGAAAAAAGAAAAAAAAGAAAGCTTATTATCTTGATCAGCTGCTTCTTAGCTGACACATAGGAACACTTTACTGAAGATAAGGTCTAATCTGGCTTACTGAAAAAATGCACTTGTTTATTTATTTATATATTTAGCTATCTGCTCCTTCAAGGTTACGCAGCTGAGGTGGGTCAGGGAGACAGGGAGTTTCTCTTCCATCTCTGTTTTTTCAGTCCTTCACTTGCTTGTTTTATTTAGCCTTTAATATTACCTTTATTCTAATGGCGAAGCTCTCCTTTTATACTTAAAAGTTCTGCCCTAAAGTAGCTGCATGGCAAATATGTTGTCTACTAGAAAAAAAAAAAATGTTCTTGTGGATACTTTGCATAAACTCAATTCAAATATACATACCATTTCTAATATTGGTATCCCATTTTAATATACTTTAAAATATCATGTATTTCTGTGACACAGCGCTGAATTTTAAAACAACCATTACTCCAGTCTTCAGTGTCATATGATCCTTCAGAAATCATTCTAATATGCTGATTTAATATTAGTGTTGAAACTGTGTTGCTTAATACTTTTTGGAACTGTGGTACCTTTTTCTTTGATTCTTTGATGAATAAAATGTTAAAAAGAACTGCATTTCTTCAAAATAGAAATCTTTTCTAACAATACAAGTCTTTGCTATCATTTTTTATCCATTTAACACATCCTTGCTCAAAGTGCAAATTTCTTAAAAAATAAAAATAAAAGATGCATTGACCCCAAACTTTTTAATAGTAGTGTATATTGTATCATACAATTTGAATACAGTATATACTGTTCTTTTCAACTTTTTTTGTTGTTGTTATCACTTTCTATTAAGAATCCTGAAAAAAGCATATAACAGGTCCCAAAAAAATATTTTCTGTTTCCAACATTGATTATAAATCAGCATATTAGATTGATTTCTGAAAGATCATGTAACACTGAAGACTGCAGTAATGATGCTGACAATTCAGCTGTGCTTCACAGAATAAATTACATTTTGAAATATATTAAAATATAAAACAATTATTCTAAATTGTAATAATATTTCATAATATTATTATTGTTTTTATAGTTTTTTTAATGCAGCACTGGTAAGTATAAAATACTATTATAATGTTATATATTTTTAATTATGTAAACATCTTATTCTTTCAGATTTATATCTTTCCATATTTTTAGATACTAAGCATCTTTGGATTTTACAGGTGGTGGAATTAAAATATAAAACAAATCATGAATAACAATTTTTCTTAGCTTATTATTATTATTATTTTTGTTTTACTTCATTAATTTTTTTTATATGCTGAACATACAGAACTGATGCGAAAATATGGAAATGTTCACCTATAAACACACCTGTATATGCATGAGGATGCTTGTGTCACGGTTTTACGCTGCCTGAAGGAATACGGAGTCGAGGATAAACGGAATAAGGTTTTTAATATATCCAACACAGGGGATATCCAACATGGAGCACAGAGGTAGACACACGTAAGTAGCAAATGCAAATGAATGAAGACCCGACAAAACAGAACTGAAAGGACAAGGCTTAAGTACAAAGGATAATTGGGGAAACACAGGTGGATGGAATCATTAAATTAACAGGGACATGGAACACATGAGGAAGATAATAGACACACCTGGGAACTAATCACGGAAGACAGAAACTGGGTCACTGGGGCAAAAACATTAAATGAGTCCAGGTGTGTGACAGTACTCCCCCCTCCCGGTAGGTGCGTCCTCGCACCGTAGAAACAACAGAGGGAGGCGTGGGTGGGAACTTGGGAGGAGGTTCCGGTGGAGGACGGACTTCCAGGAGGGGGCCAGCCGACAGGGACCACAGAAGGAGGAGCCAGGGAGGAGACGGAGGAAGGAGCCAGGGAGGAGACAGGAGCAGGAAGAGCCAGATGGTCCACCAGAGACCAGCCAGGACGGAGATCCAAGGTGGAGTCGACGGCGGGAGGAGCCATGGTGAAGGAAGGGTCGACGACACCAGGGGGCCGACAGGCGGAGACTGCACCGGTGGGTGAGGAGCCCAAGATGGAGCAGCACAGCCGCAGAGCCAGGGGGACGTCGAGGTTCCGGAGGGCCTAGGTGGAGCAGAAGGCTCAGGCGACCAAGGCGGAGGCAGGGTCCTGGCAGACCGATGTGGAGCCGGAGCGACCGAGGATGGAGGTGGAACCGGAGGGAAGGAGGAGCCTGACAGAGCCGGAGGGATGGAGTGACGAGGTGGAACCAGAGGAGTGGAGTCCCGAGGCGGCGGATGGTCGACGACTGACCAAGGTGGAGCCGGAGGGACGAGGAAGCCCGGTGGAGCAGGTGGGATGACAGGCCACGGTGGAGACGAGGGAGCTAAGAGCCAAGGCGGAGCCGCTGGGTCGAAGGACCGAGGAGGAGTCCAGGGCTCGGAGGCTGGAGGCGGAGACAGGGCCTTAACACGCCAAGGCGGAGCTGGAGACTGGCAGTCCAGCGGCGAACCACCGCGCCCCGATGGCGCGGACTGAGGGTGAGCTGCGGGACTGACTGGCACCAGCAGGGATGGCGAGGAACTGGCTGGTCTAGGAGGAGGAGAGAGGAGAAGGATGGGAGGAAGGACAGGAGGATCAGGACTGGACGGAACCAGCGAAAGAGGAGTAGAGGGACCAGCAGGTTTGAGAGGAGGCGGGAGAGGGAGGCTGGGAGGGAATACAGGAGACACAGAAGATTCAGAGCTGGGCGGAACCAGCGGAGACACAGAAGATTCAGAGCTGGGCGGAACCAGCGGAGACACAGAAGATTCAGAGCTGGGCGGAACCAGCGGAGACATAGAAGATTCAGAGCTGGGCGGAACCAGCGGAGAAACAGAAGATTCAGAGCTGGGCGGAGCCAGCGGAGATACAGGAAACTCAGGGCTGGGCGTAACCAGCGGAGAAACAGAAAACTCAGGGCTGGGCGTAACCAGCGGAGAAACAGAAAATTCAGGGCTGGGCGTAACCAGCGGAGAAACAGAAAACTCAGGGCTGGGCGTAACCAGCGGAGAAACAGAAAACTCAGGGCTGGGCGTAACCAGCGGAGAAACAGAAGATTCAGGGCTGGGCGTAACCAGCGGAGAAACAGAAAACTCAGGGCTGGGCGGAACCAGCGGAGAAACAGAAAACTCAGGGCTGGGCGGAACCAGCGGAAATGGAGCAGAGGAAATGACTGGAGGAGGTAGGAGTGGGAGACTGAGAGGGTATACAGGGGAATCAGGGCTGGACGGAACCAGCGGGGAAACAGGAATATTAGGGATTACCTCCGTAGACCAGTCCATCAGATCCAGAACTTGCTCCATATGACTTTCAGAGACTGTATACAGCTCACCCTCAGTCGCAGGAGTGTGGGCAGGGCTTTCCTCCACGCCCTCGATCTCCACGAGGACTCCCACGATGCACGGTGTTGCCGGCTCACACACCTGGTCAGTCGTGCTCTCGAGATCCTGTTCCCTGACAGTGGATGGCTCGGGCTCTGCGGCTGCGGTGGGCTCTGGCTCCGTGCGGCGTGATGGTGGCTGGCTGGTCTCTGGGTCGGGAGTGGGGCTGGCGAGGTCCTCTATGGGGCAGACGGTGAGAGGTGACCCATTTCTCGCCAGAGTCCACTCCACGTATGCGGCGAAATTCTCTCGAGGACCATCTTCGGACGACAACGCTCTGCATTTGGAGTTCAGGCTGGTGTTGTAGAAGGTGCAGAGCGCGCCGTCCGGGTAGCTGGTGGCATTTGCTAATAGGAGAAACCATCTGGTGTGGTCCTCGAGAGAGCGTTCTTCCTGCTTCAGCAGAAGGATGAGGAATTCGGGACGATAGAGGGGATCCATAGAACACTACGAAACAAAAAGACTTTGAAAACACAAAAACAAAACGGAGGAAAAAAAAACACGCAGTTTTCTATTTTCTTCTTTAGGTCGGGTCTTCTGTCACGGTTTTACGCTGCCTGAAGGAATACGGAGTCGAGGATAAACGGAATAAGGTTTTTAATATATCCAACACAGGGGATATCCAACATGGAGCACAGAGGTAGACACACGTAAGTAGCAAATGCAAATGAATGAAGACCCGACAAAACAGAACTGAAAGGACAAGGCTTAAGTACAAAGGATAATTGGGGAAACACAGGTGGATGGAATCATTAAATTAACAGGGACATGGAACACATGAGGAAGATAATAGACACACCTGGGAACTAATCACGGAAGACAGAAACTGGGTCACTGGGGCAAAAACATTAAATGAGTCCAGGTGTGTGACAGCTTGAGAGAGATGGAAATCTATAAGTGCATTATATGTACTGTGGAAACGTTTGCAAGAGCTACGTCTAAAAGTAAACACAATTTCAGTTTTGCTCTTTTGACGCTCCCCGAGTGCCGAGCACAAACGAGACAGTGATACTCAGTTGAGGTCAGAGAATATTCTGACTTTTGACCTCTGATGCATTCCAAAAAAGGTCAAGCCGACAGACGTTGTTTCGTCAGGTGGGCGGCTCCGTTCCTGTCAATCTGCAGGACGGTCCCCAGAGCGGGTGTGAGTGTGCTGGAAGGTCCATTCCTCAACTCAGCCGCTCCTGACCTTCACGGGCGCCTTATCAGTGAGAAAGGTTAGAGCAGGGCTCCAGAATCCCGGATCGATCTGCAGGTCCGGCGCGTGGCTTTTTCTCCTTTATTTATCTTGGTGGACATGTTGCTCGTGGTGTTTTTCAGGGCAATGGTGAGAGTCAGATAAGAATCTATTGTTGTTGCAGATCTTTCCCTCCTTACGTCCTGCCCTCCTTGCCCTCACAGGGGAGCCTGGCTTTGGGCCAGAAGCTCTCAGTCTTTCTCTCTGTCGTTCTTTTCCTTAAGGGATGGCGGAGGTGAAATGGAAGACAATCTACGGTTCCAGTACAGCCACGCTTGAAAGTTTTCCCAGTGACAACTGTATTTAAGCCACTTTAGGAGAGACAAAGTTCAAAAAACCTGTCAGCAAAGCTCTGATACAGCTAGATATCACGATGAGCTAATGAAAATAGACAATTTAGGTGAACCGCATGCTTTTTGTGGCCTTTTTACTGTGCTAATGGCCTTGTTTTAATCCCATTTATCATTTGAACTGCTGTACAGGCCACGGTACAAAACAATTACAAGATAGAACATCCATGAGGTCCAGAGCAAGCTTGTAATGAATCTGTTTATGCCACAACAGGAGACTTTGAAAGTTGTGTGAGAGACAATTAAACGTATTTCTTTTTTATAAACCGCAAAACACATTCTTTCGCTTTCTGGCCCCAGGGTTGAATCAATACGAAGCTTTGCATATAGATACACGCTCATATATATTCACCAGCATGCCTGTCAGTCTCACATATGTGCACATGCGTACACGTTTATGTGTCCCACTCACCAAAAAAAAAAAAAAAACCCTACAATCAAATATTTCACTATTACATGGCCATCATGGACAATTAGCCCGTCACTTTTCCAGCTTTTATCTCCTAAACCAGAGTCCTCATCTGTTATTTATGTGTTATAGGCCTCGCTATGAATTATTCAACGCAAGAGGAAAATTTACTGCTCCCGTCTTTCTACACGCTGGCTGTAAATCCACAGACGAAAGGAAGGGGGAGAGAAGAGAAAGTGGTAAGAAGGGTGAGGAGGAGAAGGGCTGGAGGCAAGTGGCCCCGGGAGGGTCATAGACTCACACAGGCAACATCATAAAGTTACCATTAGAATGCTGTATTTATAACAGTCAGCTGGCCCTTGCTGTGCAGCAGAAGCAAAACCAAACCGCCTCCTTCCACTCTTAAAAGTAAAGGTCCTTCAAAGCAGCTTCGGTTCAGCATCTCTGTCGAGAAAATTAGTTGTGTATTCATCTTTTGTTGTTTATGTTACACAGTTTTTCCTGATCTGCATATTGGTTTCTTTAATTCGGCAATACATTAATAGTGTTTCATTAAAAGTTATATAATGCGGTACAGGACATTGCTATCTATTTAGCATTTATATCAATTAACAAATTGTACAATTTTACTTTCTGGCTTCTATGGCATGTTTTTTTTTTTTTTTTTGGAAATCACTTTTGTAGAGTTTTTTTCTTAATCTTGATCTTATCAGTTTCTATTTTATTTTAACAAGAATATGTTTAAGATGTAAAATATAAAGAGAGAGAAAGGAGAGAGAGACATATTTTCAAAAAGTTATTTATTTATTTATTTTTTTTTATTTTTTTTTTAACTTTTGACAGGTATGCTGTCAAGTTTTTATTTGTTTAAGAATAATTTTGTAATTACTTTATAAAAATAGGTTTGATTTATTAAAATACATGTTTTCCAAAACATTTTTAAACCTGAACTATTTTAAACCAATTAAAACTGTTTTTTTTTTACAGGTTTAATGTTGCCATTTTTTTAATCCAAAAAAACAACAGCCAACTCACCAAACTTGCCAAACTTTTTAGTGTATTGTAATTTTTCATTTTATAGAATTTTAAATAGGTTCACTTTTTTTTACTTTCTATGTCATTTTTTACCCTAATTTATTTTTTGTGTGTAAAAAAACATGATAAAAGTTTTTAAAAATAATAGCAAAGGCATCAACATCCAATAATATTTCTGCAATATATTAAACAATGACTTCAAACTTTTTCCTTTTTCTTTTTCTAGTCTTTTCATTATTTACAAAAAAGGCAGTTGTGCTGGCTGAGCATATGAAACATCCATTATACTGCAAAGGTTATTTATTACCCCGGTTACATTAAACATGTTAACAACCAGCTGCAACAGTGCGCTTCCATTCTGTATCCATTCTATCTATGAGCTGTGTCTGATGATCAAGCCTTTAATGAGGTGGCACACAGACTTTCAGACCACCATCTAAGAGTGAGTCAGTCTTACCGTACCAGGCATCTTCTGCCCAGGCAGCTGGAGAAAAACTTGAGGCTCTTTAATGTTGTTCCTGTCTGAGTGAAGCATTCAGCATGAGACCATGGTCGGAGAATATCAATGGAGTAATGAGCCAGTCAGTCTTCCCGAGGCACTGCTGCATCGACTTTTCTCGAGAAAACGCAAGAATTGATATGGCGTCGTTTACAGCGAGCCAAACACTCCTGCCTCGCCTCTGCTGCCTCTGTTCCTGTGGGTGATGCAAAGAACTCCTGGAAGAATGAATGTAATCAAACAGCTTCAAACAAACGCCAGACTCCACAGCATCTGGTCATTTCTATGTGACAAATGAATTTGGTTTAATTCAGTTCATTCAATTGATTTTAATTAGGACGCATGCAGTTTGGCTGAGCCCTGGTAATTGACAGGGATGCTGTTAATCATGGTCAAGTGTCTGTAATTTTCATACCAGAGATTTGGATCATCAGATGGTGTGGAATATGGGCAGTAGCACTAGTATTATCATCACCGAACATGTTACGAAATGAGCAAAAATATTGTGGGGGGAATTTGCGAAGAATGAATACCACATGTTGATTTGCATGCACTCTGATTCCTTTTGTGACTTTAGCAAGTAAGCCAATTTAGTTAACGTTCTCTCTTTCCATGTGGCCTTCAAACCTTAGCTTTTAATTAATTCATTATTTCTATTTTTTTACCTTTTAAAACAATGCCTACTGTACTTAAGCATAAATAAGACTTTTAACATTAATTAATTTTTACTATATTATTTTTTCATATCATGCAGCGTAAACATAAAACCATGTCTGCATTTGTTCTCAGAGAAACGACAAACAAGCACTACTCACATTTGAATCATCAATGGCAAATTCTTTAAATATAAAAAAACTTACTAACAGGCTGTGAATCAGAAGTGCCAAACTGTCCTTGCAAAGTTGGAATTGCCCTACTTTATAGAAACAGACACTGGGATTGTATTAAGTTCTCACAGGAAACAGTCCTCGTCCTCCATAAAATGTGCTGCACATATCTGAATATTTGGGTTGAAATGTTTGGAACAGTTTTGTAAATACAACTTAACTACTGATTTCTAAATGTGTACTCTTTTGGAAGGCCAAACAAAGTAGCTTCGGTTTCACAATGAAACACACAGCGTCTCCACAACATGGCAGCGGCGGCAACAGCGAGAATAAAAGTTACGCCTTCATTCTTAGCGTGAACATTTAGGTGGCGTTATGCAAATCTTCCCACATTGTGATGTAGACGTGGGGGCGTGTTTGAATGAGCCATTTTAGGCAGGCGTGGTTGACTCTTAACTTTTATAAAGAATATCTCTTTGGATTTGATACTTAAGTCTTTGCAACTTTACAGATCTTATTTATGCACCGAGAGCTTGTAACACTCCAAAGAGAAAACAAAAATTTAAATCGCATAACATTACCCCTTTAGAATCCAAAGTTTAAAAGACCCAAAGTTTGTGAAACTTCTACAAGAATAATTAGGTAATGTTACATAATGTTGCTATAGTTTCTTTCTTCTTGGGCTTCTGGAAACAGCTGGACTTTTAACATTTTGTCATGACTGAGCCCTAAAGTAAAGCTTGACAGCTTTCATCCCTCCATTTTTGCACATCCCGTTCCAGTCTGAAGAATAAATTGGGCAATATACTGAATATTAAAAGCCTTTTAAACCAAACACAAAGACCTTTCTTGGGCTTAAATAAAGTTTCAAAGGAAAAAAATCACTATTTGGTCACCAAGGAAGGGTAAAATAATAAATCTTCCGACCTTTTTGATAAGATGGAAGCGGCTAGTGCTTGAAGATTCAATGGCAGTGATATGAAGCAATCTAAGGCTGATTAGGGCTGACCTTGAGCTGATGGCAGGAGCACTAGAAGGTATTTGAACACTCTCTTTCACAGCTGGAGAATCCCTATCTCATCTATTATCATTCATAGAGCTTCACTTTTAGACATACAAGATATATAACTTATAGACTTTATATATGTGTGTGTGTGTGTGTTTCTATACATATATGAACATTCAAATATGGCAATGTGCAATGCATTCAGAGTCAGACTGTGTCAGAAATTTCTCCTAGGCAGCTGCTTTGATATTGTTTTGTAAGCACACTTCTGAAATATGACTGAAATCTTTTAATTTCTTATTTATAGGCCTCTGATCCACTTCAGTAGGTTGTAAACTGTGCAATGGGATCAATCAGAGTATTGGATGGAGAAAGTTTGTGCTGTGATATTGTGTTTGAATTTGGGCCTCATGGTCTCTGTAGCACCTGCCTGCTGAAAATCTCACTGCCGTCAAGCCCAGCACGATGTGGGCCCTTTCATCTCACTGTGACAACAACAATGACAAAATCAATGACGGCTAATAAATGAAGCCTGTTGTACATGATTGCTAAATGATCGCAATGCCAATACTGTGTTGAACCAAATAGCAGGGCCGTTTTATGTGTAACGTATGGTGAACTCATGTTGTAAGAAGCTGATTCTGCCCACTGGGACAGTATTTACACTTAGTATTGATATAATTTCTAGCGATCCAATCACAAGTAATTAATGTGTAAATAGGGTCCAAAAGTTTTGTTTATTATTAATATACTGTTTCACAAATGCAACCATTTACAAGTGGTTACAGGGTTTTTAATGCATCCCGGCTAACAGGAAATATTCCTATATCTTTCACGTAACATTTTCTGAAGGCTATGGAAATTGTTACGACAAAACATTCTTAAGCTAGTATGTTCTATTAACATTAATATTTGTGTATGTGTTTATGTCAATGTTTGATCAAAGGTAAAGTTCACTCAGAAACATAGCAAGGACATCGTTAAAATAATCGGTGTGATTTCAGTGGTCCAAACGTAATTTTACGAAGCTACAATAATGTTTTTTTTTGTGTGAAAAGAAAATGAAAATAACGACTTTATTCAACAATTCATCTTCTTTGTGTCACCTTATAGTGCCATTTTGGATGGTATCACATACTGTATGCAACATATGTACGCAGATACAATGTTTACATTCAGATCAATGCATAAACAATGTAAACAGTGTATCTGCATATGGTGTTGCTGACACAGAACAGCATACATTGTGTACATAAGGGGAAGTTGTGGCCTAGTGGTTTGACTCCTAACCGTAGGGTTGTGGGTTCGAGTCTCGGCCCTGCAATACCATGACTTAGGTGCCCTTGAGAAAGGCACCGAACCCCCAACTGCTTCCCAGGCGCCGCAGCATAAATGGCTTCCCACTACAGTGTATGTGTTCACTGCTGTGTGTGTGCACTTTGGATGGGTTAAATGTAGAACACGAATTCTGACCATACTTGGCTGTATGTCACGTCAGTGTCAAATGTGATACTCTCCAAAATGGCACTATAGGGTGACACGGAGGAGATGAATTGTTGAATGGGAATACCATAGAACTGTCCTATTATGAAATATAGTTCCTGACCTGAAACAGTTGCGACATTATAGATTGTTTTCATAATTTTACCTTTTTGGAAGGTTATCACATTCCAGCAGAGAAATGCATGCGACAGCTCAGGTGCGTGTTTGACAGTAATATGATCATATCAGCTTTTGTGGATTTGTTATCTTCTCCCGAGCAAACAGCATTTTCCTCTGCAAATGTCGAAGGAGTTAGTTTAACATATTATCTACTATTAAAGCCAATTAAAATATATTATTATTTAAACAGTTTACTTTGTGTTCAAGCTATCCTCGAGAGCCAAGTAAATCAAGAACACATTCTAAATGACTGTCCCCATTAATGTTGAAGAAGTGGCATTAAAAATTGAATTTATGTAGTAGAGATGTTCATTTGAGAATCAGAGTGGTTTTCCTTTTTAAAGATTGCAGGCCTGTGCTTGCATAATATGGCTTTCACTTATAAAATCAGTTGAGATTAGTTTAAAAGCTGCAAACTAGATACAGCTGGATGTGTATCCACATGGACAAAGAATGTTTTCTTATATATAATTATTTTGGTATATCTCACAGTCCACAGTGGTGATACTACAGTGTGAATGAAACAATTCATGAGTTCCCAAAATAAATTAGATGTGATTATTCCCCTTGTTAGAGATGAAAGCCGACATGTAGATTCCAAAATGGATATGATCAAGTCCAGATGGTTAATTAACATCTCCTTTAATTCAGACTAAATGGATAGTGTGTTTTTCATTACAGATGAAATATGATAGGGGTTAGACTTTTCCAAGGAAATAAAGTATGGACACCCAGAGTCTAACACAGACAAAAAAAAACAAACAATCAAAAAAAAAACAACAACAACAACAACAAAAAAAACAATATATTGCTTCATTTTAAATATGCATTTAAAGTATTTAATTGCTTTTTAATATTAATAATTAATATGATATATATAGACACATATATATAAACAATTCTATTTTATATAATAAAATGTTTTATATAATATATTTGTATATTTTATGTTATAAAATGTCATTTTAAGTTATTAATGTAAATATATCACTTAATTTTTTATCTTTATTTAATTGTGTAATTGCTCAAAGGTATTTAGTAGTTAGTTATTTATTATTTATTAATTTTGTGTGCGTGTGTGTGTGTGTGTGTGTGTGTGTGTATGTGTGTGTGTGTGTGTGTGTGTACTTCTTTATGCTACATTGTTGGGACCAACTGTCTTATCCCCACAAGGCTAGTAAAACCTGAAATTTTTGATAATGTGGGGACCAGCCTGTGGTATAGAACTTCCACAAAGACATACACATACTAATAGGGTTTTCATCATTACTGCATTCCAGAAGGATGAAAAGACTGTTTTAGAGGATAAGGGCATATCCCCTCATATGGAAAGCATCATAACAAACATGTAAGATGTAAATCTTTGTGTGTGTGTGTACTGTATGTGTGTGCAGTATGGTGCAAATCTATTTCCTCTTCTCATCTTCACCCCAACCCCCTCTGAAGTCTGGATGATCAATAATTTACATGAATCAGTACAGGTCCAGGAATGCACAATGGTTCTTACATTATTTGCTTTGCTCCAATTTAAGTGTAGCGGAGAAGATTTGCTGCGGTGCAATGACAGCTTATCTTGCCAGTTATTAAAGTGTTTCTGTGATTGCTACGTAATAATAGCTATGTGTCACTAGCTGTTGTGTCTTTTGATGGGTTATGCCATTATTCAGGTACACAAGGTTTTATACATACTGATGTTTTCATATATACTGATGTATACTATATGCGCAGTGTACAAAATTGCATCAACATATCTGTGTCAAAAGGTTTTTCGAAGGCATTCGTGTTTTTGCAGACGTCGTGATGTTGCATGACTGCAGATTTGCTTAGCTGGCATACAGATGTGCATTGCTGTTTCTGGCCTGTAAAAGCATTTGATTTGATTTCCAATTCGCTTTTTGAGCGATTCGCTGATTTGTTCTGATAGACTGGATTACCAGACCATCACTCCATTAGCCAACTAAATTGAATGACCATGATTCTTGCTCCATTTTTACTTCCATATTCTCCTGCTACAAACACATACACACACATATATACTGTATGTAGAGTATTCATATAGCATGTAGAAAAAAAAAAAAACGAAATAAAAATGAATAATCTTGTATATCAGTTGGACTAAACAAATTTAAATTGTAATATCTGAAAAGCTGTGGCAAAAATCACACAAATACCTTACGCCTACAGTAATCATGCACTGTAATTTTCAAATTAATATTTTTATTTGCAAATTGCATTTAAAATCCACTTGCCTCAGAAATCGGAGGGGGCATGTGACCCTCAGTTTGAATGTCCACGATGAAGTTTTTTTATGGGGTGGGGTCCCTGGAAATGTGGAAGAACTCAAAAGAGATTTCTAATCCAGACAGGACTGCACCTTCGTTTGAGGAGGTGCAAAAATTTGCTGAAGGAAATTGAAAGCTGTCATGGATGGATTAGTCCTGTAATAGTGGGACACATATCTTGAGCCTGCGAGCTTCACTCAGAGACTGTGGGCAAATGAGGGGAAGGGATAGAAAAAGGAAATGAAATTCATTTCATAGCTCCTCAAGCACACTTGCCCTCACCCAGAGAAACCATCTCTAAAGCCAAGCGCAGACTTTCCACCAATGACTGACTGGAACCTTTGGTAGCGCTGGGTCTTCAACACCCAAAAGCTTTCCCTTCCAGGGGGAGACCAAGCAACTGGAAGGGCTCTCTGTATGCGGCGCTGAGAGCTGTCTGCTCAATTATGAGATTCATGAGTTTCAAGCAATTTTCTGGAATCGTGGATGTTTTTGCAAATGCTCAGAGATTGAGATTTTTGCTGAACCATGAAATGTCCTGAAAATTACCCAGACATTGGAAATCTCTTTAATAGGCTACGGTTAAAAGATGATTCTTTTGAAACTTCAAATCTTCTCTGATAAAAAAGAAATAAAGAAATAAAGTACAGTAGTGTGTCAACAGCATATGTTGTGTTTTGGTTGATGGTTTTCCAGCATCAAAACTTTTTGGGTCTAATATGGAGGCTAGGCTCGATATTCAGGCTGGACCCCTGAAAAAGGGGTTTTTAAAGCGTGATCTAAGCTAAAAAAAAAAAAAAATGTATGTACAGAATATCGAGTATAGCATTACTATAGCATTAGTTCTGGCAGGACACACTCCTCATCCTATCTACCTATAGGTATATGACACCTATCACGGCATTCCTATATAAGGTCTTTTCAGTATTATTCAGCATCTTTTTCGCCTGCTCAGAAGCAAATTAGCCTCCTCCATCCCCAACTCCTCGTTTCCAAGTCAGGACTTGGCTTTCTGATTTTCTTTGTTGAATTGAGTCCTTTTATCTTGAATAATTGTTATATATATATATATATATATATATATATATATATATATATATATATATATATATTGCATGGTATCTTAATACTCCAAAAATGCAAAATAATAATAAAAATATATTAATGAACAAAATATATTAAATAAAAACAAAAAAATATTTACATTCAATCAAGTTGCATCCACAAATGAAGAGGCTCAGAGGGATAAAAGAGTTTTAGAAGGACATCATCCAGTGTAGACAGTATTACAGCTATTTTAGCATGCTGCACGCTAAACCCCTTTCTGAGAGGTGGAACTGCCTTTAAATTTGTTTTAAAGCATCAAGGAAAAAAATCAAGGCAATTTCATTAGTCAACTTCATTAATTCACAATCCTGACCCATATCTAGTGGCAAACTGGATTTAAACTCAATCGCCCACATGCACATAAAGCCATGTGTGTAGGAGCATAACCGCTAACCAAAAGGCAACACAACATCATTGTATTTATTTATTTATTTATTTATTTTTTATCCAAGAACATTCACCAGTGCTGATGTTCTTTTATGTATGAGCAATGTATTGTATCCTTCTACACCAAATTATCAGTGCAGGTAGAATTAAGCCTATTAATTCACTCCAATTTCCACTTTTGAGTAAAAAAAAAAAGGAACAAAAGTTAAATATGATTTTATCATATACAATTTTTCTCATGTTTCACTAGTTCACGCTTACATATAATTAGCTGAGGTATGGTATGCGTATTTGGCGTGCTGTCCGGGGAAGGGCTCCGAGCTCGGGAATTGCCCGAACCTAGAGTACCCCCCCTTCCCCGTATACTGTAAAGTGAACTTGAAGTGAGGAGATGGGGTGGAGGAGGGATGCTGATAAACCGTCAATGGATAGAGGTAAGTCAGCGATATTTATACTGTGGGATTGATTACTTGATTGTGGTCCACCTGTGATGATTAGGCTAAGTATCTGACGCGCTCCTCCCGAATCTTCATTGATAATTACATTTAATTCTTCATATTAACCTTTTCACAATTTCTTATTTTAAATATTTATTTATTTATTCATTTTTCAAACATGAATTCTCTTGGCTTCTTGTCAATCAAACATGAGTTTGTCTTTCCGAGTTGCTCTAGAATAATGAGTGCATATGTTTAAAAGGGGCCATGAACTATTTCTCTTTATCTTTCTCTCACTACATAACCAACAGATATGACCAGCACCCATCCAGTGCTTTAAAAGTCAAACCCTCACTTGGAGTCAGAGAGAGAGAGAGAGAGAGACAAACTTTCTCAGATGAATTATACAGCATATGTCAGCTTTCTGTGGACTGGCTACTTGAAGTGCCCAAAGGTCCTGGATCATTAAAATTTCAACCCTATACTCCTAATCAATCATTGATCTATGGTATTATTAGATAATAGTAATTCTTTTACCGTGTGCCCATGTCACAATGTCTCACAAGTCATTTGGACTTGACGTGTCACCTTTGTCTTTCCCATATTTTTAAACTTTTTCCTCTCTCTTTAATTGCGCAAGGTAGAGGTCTGAACTGCGACTTCCAGCTCGGTTGTGCTCGGAGAAGACGAACCGCCACGGTATGGATACTTTTGGTATGACATGAGCCACAGGTTTGTGTCTAGATGGCTTGCTTCCCATCTAATTCATTTAGTGGGTCTGGCACTCTGGTGGCACTGGGAGATAAGTGTTAATCTAGGACAAGCGAAGTGTGCAACATGGGCCTGCAGCGGAGTTGAATCTTCCAACTCGCGTGATAACGGGAGACTAGCCTGGACAGGCCAGGAAATGGAGAGACTTTATCGCTTGCAAGCCATATGCAGGTGGGATTGTGGGTTGCATGTGTATGATCTCTCCATGTTGTTTATTTGCAGAATATACCAATGCAATGAGATGTATGCTTGCTCAGTGATCATGTGAGACACAGGCATTGAGGTGCATATGCCCTAGGTGTATACAGAGAAGCTATTTATCCATTACAGAAATGCAAAGCCTGTGGGACCTCGCTGAGACAACAGGCGCCATCAGGATGTCTTTGATTTCAAGAGGGCAAACCAGGATGAGAAAGTATTAAAGGTATGCAAATAAGGCACATCAAAACTCATAATAGTAGGTTTGTTATCAGATACATTTAATTTATGACTTTAATTTCTTCTGGTCCTCAAACAAAACGCTTTTATGGCTATGAAAAAGGCAAATGAACTATACTAATGGTGCATTTATGGCGCTTTTGCATTTTTTTATTTTGAAGATTAACAGCATTAGTTATAAAAAAAGAACACTAGTAAGTTGTGGTTGGTAGGATGTATTTATTATTATTTTTCTAATTAAGTCTCTTATGCTAACAAAACATTTGCTTGATCAAAAATACTGTAAAAACAGTAACATTTTTGGAATTTATTGGAATTAAATACATTCTTGCTAAACAAAAGTATTAATTTCTTTCAAAAACATAAAAACAAACAAACAAATATGACTGACCCAAACTTTGAGCTAGTTAACCAATATCTGAAAATGTTTGGATGCTTTTAGTACCCAACACAATCTCATGGCAATTTGTAACCGTTACATTTTATGTTACATTTTTGAATTGGTGGCACATTTGTATGAATATGAATGAATCTGTTTACTTTTTTTCCACAAATCATGTTTACAAACTAAACAAATCAAAACTGCCACCTCATGAAGTACTTTACTTAGTTTTTTCATATGATTGAGTTGTTACTACCACATCAAACTGTCTTCATGGACAACATATGAAAGTTTGACCCAGAGACCTGTTCTCGCATTTCTCTCCTGCACATTTCCCACAATCCTGTATTTTCCCCCTAGGTATCACAAAACAGTTTATTCTTCATAATAATATCATCAAAAAGGCAAAGGAAGAAAATGACCAGTGGCATTCATATCTCTTTATTGTAGGCAGCGTTTTTGTCATTTACCACCATAAATTAAATCTCAAGGTATAGAAGACTGCTGCTCATTTTTATATTAAATGCCATATTCATCATTGTTGCTTGAAGGTTAACACTAAAGCTGGAAACATGATGAAAACAGTATTGCTAAAATATTAAACCATTTAAACAACCCCCTGGAACAGTATAGAGTCTCTCTACTCCAAAATTAATCCAAAAGTCTTAAGTTTTGTGAACACTTTTGAATAATAAAGAATCATTGATTAATTGATTATTCAAAGCAATTTGGCACTAGACAGTTAAGTCACATAGCCACAGCTCAAATAAGAGTAAAAGAAACTACAACTTTTTACAATAAAATGGGTTTTACTTTATTTTTACGATCCCTTTAACATATTCTGTTGACTAATGTTGACATATATATCCCTTTAACATATTCTGTTGACAATATTATTTCTGTTAAATAATGTTGCACTTACATGTTTACTAACTCTCATCAGAGTAATAGTAGAGTAATTGTAGACTGGTAGGGTTAGGGTTAGAATAAGGTGACATGTACTTGCAAAGTTACTCATAGCCAGTAGAATGTCTGTTGGGAAACCATGAAAATAAAGAGTTTGCAGATACTATTAAGCAAACAGTCTACTAATACTCTGATAAGAGTTCATTTACAACATATAGGTGCAATATTGCTTATTGTCAACAGAATGTTCAAAAAGGACCATCAAAATGAAGTGTTACCATAAAATGTTATGCATCTGCTGTGCACACTTTGTTCTACTTTTCTAGGAAAAACATTAAAGGAAGTCTAATAGGATAGATGGCGCACCCACATCATATTCCACACCCAGGCACCTCAGGTTTCCAACCCTGCGCATGCATACATTGTACCATTGTCTCATTAATTCCAACTTGCTTTCTTTCCTCTGTCTTCAATCTAAACCCATCACCCTCTTTTCATCTCTGGTCTTTAACTCTGGTTTTATCTCTCTCTCTCTTGCTTTCCCTCAGCTGCCAGTGATGGGTTTCATTACTGTACTCCATCTCAGGACACCGACAGCCTCTCCCTCGCGACGTGCGCCTTCATATAATCCTTTTAATTAAAGGCCCTGCTCCTCACCCGCGCTGCCCTGAGCTTTGTTTCCGCCACACGCTCATGCACCCTGAAGCTCACCCACTCATTTTGTCAAGCCATGCTCTTGCCATTTGAAAGAAGGTGGTGTCACCTTTGTCTCCCCTCTTTTATATGGCTTTAATCTCCACACTAATATTGCCGGGGAGCGTGTGGGCACATGCGTCCGGCTTTTGTGCAGACGTGCGTCTGTGTGTGTTTGCAACGGGCTGGCCATTGATCCAGCTTGAGGCTCATCAGGGTTAAACGCAATCAGGGATTTAAAACACTCTCGATAGCATGCGATTGGGACGTCGGATAAGAGCGCACAGGAAGCGAGAGCCATTTGTTGCAAAGCACATCGATTTTGCTTTATACGTTGAACAAAATCCTGTGGTGAATGGCGCTCCAGCATCGCGTCTGAAAGTGAAAAGAACCCTCTAAAATTAGAAAGAAGGAACGGAGGGAAATGGGATTGAATGCCCAAGCCCATTTATTCTCCATTTACTTTTTCCGCCCTTCATTCCTCTTTCTCTCACTCCACCATCCACTCTCGATTCTTCACGTGAAGCCTCCGGCATATGCGTGGCCCCTTTGTCCTGCTGGGAGTCGACGGCTTGTCCAAACAGATTCCCCACGCTGGCTGATTGATAAAAGACTCTTTAACCTGTGCCTCGGTGCCCTTGACCCAACCCATCCACTATTCATTTGGGTTTAAATTCACATTGGTCTGTCTGGAGTATCTGTCTCCGGATCTACAGGTTATTAATCTCCCTCTGGAGCCCTTTTTTTTTATGCATGCGCTCCCCTGTGTCTGTATGAAGGGCTCCCTACCCCGCAGGGTATTTATTCACCCAGGCTCCATGTAGGACCCCACACTGCAGGGCAAACGTCATCCTATATTTTCAAGGCAGTGTTGTATTGACATGCCTAAAATATTTTTTTTAAATACTGTGTTGAAGCCTTTACTATAAAGCCTTTGGCTAGTAAAAACTATTAAAATCTATAAACTCTAGATTTTATAAAAGTTTAATGCTTTTTCAAATTAATATCAGAAGGGAAATTATGTACATTTACACTATTTGTAAATTTGTACACTACACTATTATGTACATTACACTAGTTTTATGTTATTGTACTATATTCCTTGTTGCTTGCTGTACTAAAAGTATATTATTGTAATCATTAAATAATTTACTGTCATCAGCAAAGGTACAAATGGATCCACTTTTGCCATTATAAGCATTTACATTATTCGAAAATAATTTCATAATTTTCATATAGTAATTATGATGACATGAACACACATTTTTAATAATCTTACCATTATACTGTAAGCTAATCAGATGCTACACAATAGTAGTTTGAAAGGTATACAAGTTAATCAGATCTTGATGCTTGGCTTTGCTTGGTTTCTATATCTTGGTTTGTAATTGAGCAATGTAGCCCCGCCCTCAATTTCTAATTGGCTGTGTCTTTTCATTTATGCACAATTTTCAGATTTAAGACATGCAACATTTATTTCTTCAATGTTGTAAAACAATTTTATATTACAGAATTAAAAGAACCTGGATTAGAAGCGAATGGAGGCTCAACTTTGCATGCAATGCATGATCCTTGACTAATCTATAGCAACACTGGTTGGACAGGAGTAGATGGAGAGCTTCTAGAGGTGTGTGTGTGTGTTGGTCAGGACACTTTGGTTTGGATGGAGGGCTGACCTTCAACAGCATTCACAAATCATTGGTGTGACATTGTGATGCGTTGTGTTCTGATCGATTGAGGAGACAATAGGTTATTCAACACTGCCACGACAGGTCACAGACGTCTCCTGCACCTTTCACAATGAGAGACCTCTCACAATACCAGATGGGACCACGTCTACCCATTTGGGGTCATCGAAAATGAACAATTAATGTCATGTTTGCACTCTCCCAGCACTAAACTGTGAGAAAGAGACACAATGAGCACCCCTTCCACTTGAGATATCCGACGACTTCATAGGATCTGTCTGAGGCACCAGCAGACAAAGGGTTAAGTTCCAACCCAGCGTTTTTCATTTCCTTTTATCTGCAGTTCATATATTGTAGATGTTGCTCTCTTTTGCAGTTTAATACATTGGAGATGACAGGTCTGCCTTTTTGACCCCTTCGGCTGTGTTTGAATAAGGAAGTGATCCAGAACCACTACCCTCTTCTTGGACCGGAGACATATAGGTAGACGACTGCCGGAATAAAAACTAATCAAATACAACAAGTGAGCTTTCTGCAAGTAGCGAAGAAGGAGAGGAATAGAGATGGAGAGAGACAGAGTGAAAAGGGCCGAGGGTGGAGGATATGAGAGAGGGAGAGATTTGGAAAGAGATGAAAAGGTCCTCCCACATAAATTTTCTCTTCTCTTTCCTTTGTCTCTCTCAATTTCTTCCATTTTTATAGGGCGGTTGTATTTTGAAATGCAAATGTAAAGGGCCTGAGCTTCAAAGGGGCCCTTAAAATTCCATATCGACCAATAGGCATTTGGCTACGTATATATTACAGCCCAATGTCTATTCTAAGTGAAGGGTGTTTGTATCTAGCCACTATAAATCAAAGACCTTCAGGTTGTTTGCATTCATGTATGTGAGGTAGTGTTTGACCTTATTCAGCTGAGGAGATGGATGGATCCCTGCTGTGTGGAACAGTCAGTATATTGCAATTTGAAATCCTTGAAGAGGATGTGCTTTTAGTTGGAGTGAAATGAAAGCTTTTATATATATATATATATATATATATATATATATATATATATATATATATATATATATATATATATATATATATATATATATATATATATTTAGGGCAATCATTTGAAAGTGTTTCAGATGTTTACTATTTTCTATGTAAATTCCATAATAATCTTATTAAAAATATATTGTTCAATTATAATGTATTTACTTCTCAAACTGCTTTTTGCAATGTCTATTCAATGACTTATTAGTCTTGGCTTTCTATGTAGGCTTTCAATCATCTTTATCTGGCTATATTCTCAGCAAATAGAGTTAAATGCTATTAATTGTGATTAATTAATCTGCCTATTACGACAGTCCTAATTCACAAATGGATGCTGATATTTGGAGCCGATGAATGTATTTTTCTATTGCTGGAAGGAGATGAACTTTTATCATCCATCCTTGGCCTTTACAGCTCCAATTCTAATAGCGCAAGACATTGATCTTAATAATGGCCGGTTTATGACCAATATGCACCACTAATTGAATCAATTTGGCCATTTTTATTGTATCACTGAATTTCCACGAAGCACATTGTTCACTGTGTGTATGTTTGAAACACGGGGGGACAGATACTTTCTAATTTATAGAAATTTCATGAATATTTCAGCATTTGGAAAATGTCTCAGACAGATTATGCATTATTCAAGGCACATGGTGCATGTGCTTGCATTCAATTATAGATGTGACAAATAAGCCCTGTGGGCAAATGTATGCAGTTATTTATATGTGTGCTTAACACTAGTTTGATATGAGCTATAAAAGTTTCATGCATTGATTCTTCTGTGTAATAAAAGGACGTTGTAATGTGCATTGTGCAGATGATCCCAGGAAGCTGAGTAGCATGTGTCTTTAAGTATTAAATCGGGCTGTTGATTTAATGTGTTAATTTAATACAATTAATTATGATGAAAATAATGCATTAGCACATTTAATAAAACTTAAATGCACATACCATTGGAGCAATTAAAGCTTGACTTAAAATTTTAAGGTTCTTTATTGGTATCTAAGATTCCAAGATGAACTTATAACACCCATGGAACCTTTCCACTGCACAGAAGGTTCTTTATAGTCGAAAAAGGGTTCTTTAGAATTTAAAAACTTTGTTGGTTCCTTTAAGCAATCGAGCATTGCTGTGAAACCATCTTACAAGTGCTGAGTAACCTAAATAAATATTTAACAATCAGCCTTAGAAGGAAAGTTCAACAAAAAAATACATATATATATTTTTTACTCAAAGCCTGTTTATTTTATCTGCAGAATACCGGAGAATATCTTTTGAAGAGCATTGAAGCCCTTTGATTTCTATTGTATGGGCAAAAAGCACATTTCTTATAGAAAAAATAAAGTTCTGCAGATTTGGAACAACATGATGGTGAGTAAAGATGTTTCAGCTTTTATTTTTAGGTTGAAATGCAGTATCTCTTTTAAGAACAGAATGTTTTTGAGATCAAGAGAAACATTTATTTATTTACGCGTGTTTACTAGTAGTGTTCATGCTGTAAACATGCAGCAACTGCCGTGGCAGCAAAAGAAAAAAACGGGCACCTTTTTCACCTCATAGCTCATGTCAAATTAATTGTATAGATTTACTCAGTTCTTGTTGGTTAAGGCCTTTCAAATAAGAGAAACTTGTGAAACAGCTGGGGGTGGAATTCAATTTTAGTGCCGGAGCTCCACTAGACTCCCTACTGATGTCCCCTACTGTTTCCAGATCCTCACAAAAACGCACCACCATCCACAGGATTCCGTTTGTAAATCTAGATGCGTTTAGCAGGCACAGGCAGTTCGCACGGCAAATGTGCGCGTTCGCATCGTGTTAGCATATCAGGGATGAGCTTTGCAGCAATGATATAAAAGTGCGAAACAATTTGCTGCTATTTAGGATGCAAAACTGAAAATACCTCTGAATGCCGAACTAGAAGAGAATGCTAACAAGTATCAGCATAATCGTGCTGTAAGTTAGCATCTGCAGAGGAATGTAGCATAGAAGCATTGTTGTGGAACGTGGGGCCGCATTGCATTAGGAGAGGCTGTGTTGATGAAGCCGGTGGTAAGGGAGCGTGTGGCGCTGAACGCTCAAATTAGACCACTGTGGATAGAACTGTACTATTGTGTGCCTTCACAAATGAGACAAATGAAAACCTGATGAGTCCCTATGGCCTGGTGAGAGACAGCCAACACAAACAGCGCTCCTGGTCGTCCCCTAATTGGACCCAGCTGGGACTTATTTTCGCAACCATGGGTGTTTCAAGGACTTGGTTCAAACCAAGCTCCAACAAAGACTTTAGAACTGGTCTGGGAGTGAGAATTATGAAAATATGTTTATTTCACCCCGCACTGTTGTTAATAGGACACTGATTCAAGATTGAAAAGACTTTAAGTTTTAGGCATTAGTAATAGACTGTTCAATTAAAGCTTTAATGAAATATCACATTTACTGATGTTCTAAGAAATTTGTGTACATTTTATACAGTGAATAGTGCTCACCGACATTCTTAACAGTGTTGTTTCCAGAAATAGAGGTATAGAAGCTTTAAGGTCGGAATGAACTACAATCCCATGAAGCATTGCGAATGACAATTAAAACAATGGTAAAAAAACATACAAATAATCATTTAAAGTAGTTGAATATATCTATAGAAACACTATATTTTAAGTTTATAACAAAATATGCATATATATACAAATATTTAAGTATTTTGAGAACCTAGGGACGGACTACAGTTCATACATCATACATTCATACATAAGCTATTGACATTAGAGCTTTGCCATGACATTTAGCTGAAAACTTGTTTATGTGACAATCTGAAATCATTATGATGTGAATAATTATTAATTTTTTAGTTTGGTCCTCACATAAAGCACATTTTATGTTGAATTTTTGAGCTCAACAAGCATGATCCCCATTAAGTTTATGTGTGTGAATGAACAATGACAGAATTTAAATTTGTTGGTGAAAAATCTACCTTACACCAGCTCTTTTTGCTCTAAAAGACAACCTGCAAACATGTACAGTATTAAAACTGACTGCATGCATGAACACTAATTGATTTAATACATCTTTCTGGATGTATTAACCGGGACTTAATTGGATTAGAATTTAGATATGAGCAGTTTTTCTTTTTCCTTATCCACTATATGAGGTAAATATTTGCTGATTGGAGGAGGAAAAAAAGTCATGCAAAGTACATGTTACCCCAGAGTGCTGAGATGAAAAAAATAAAAAAATCATGAAAAACAAATAATGAGGAAAAGTATGCAGCCAGGCAGCTTTAGCTAATTAATGTTGAACACCAGGATTATGACTTGTATAAATGCATTAAGAGCCACGGCATAATTTCTGATGAGAGAGAGAGTGTGCAGTGCAACTTTAGGACATTCCATGTGGGACACAGTTTTAAATAAATGAAATTCATGTTTGCATACATTATTGTTTTAAACAGGGGCCACGTCCATTGCAAATGATGATTAGCATTAAAACACAGGCTGGTGCAACAGAAAGCGGTCATTAGCAAGTTTTTCTCACAGCTGTCAGAAACCTTCTGTCACCCTGTGCCAAGATAGCGTTCCGCCCACTGCTATTTCACGCCAGGGACAGAGAGAGACAGAGAGAGAGAGAGAGAAAGAGAGAGAGAGAGAGAAGGAGAGTGGACCGGGCGCCAGAAGCGGCATTAACAAACAGGTAATTGAATGAACCTGCGAGCCTAGCTTGAAGTTGCTGGCATGAGGAGATCAATATATTGTCACTTGGCCTTTATAGGAAACTGCTGCATTGCTAACTTGCTAAGTGCATGAGAGAGAGCGTGATCCAAGGCCAGATGGAAAGCCCCCTGCTGTCAGTCGGCAAGTGACAGGCCTCGTAATTCGGCCGGTCTGCTGCTCCTGTCCTCCCCTCAGAAATATATATTTAGATATGGACGGATCGACAGCCTGTCATCGCCACACAGACCGTGTGACAAAGAAGAAGAAGAAAAAAAAAAACTGTGAGATGAAGCCTGTGATGGAGATGACCTTGCGTCGCAATTCAAACTTTCGATTTTTGCGCCATGGACTTGAATGCGTGTGCAATTTACCGACCCATAGTTTCCATCAAGGGCGTGCATTTCAGCATGGAAGCTGAATGTTTGTGTGCATTTGTGAGCGTCAACAATGAAAGCAATCTTCTCATGCACTTACATAAAGAAATTCTTACGTAAAGTCAGTTATGCGGAAAATGCCATTTTTTGGTAAAATGCCAGTTCAAACTACTTTCAAGAGCTTTTATTTTTATTTTTTTATAAACTATTGTAAATGAAACTAACAAGTATTTAGTTTTAGTTTAAATATGCCTGCACTGAAAAATTGGTTTGTAGTTCAGTACCATTCACCCTCTTCCCACATTCAATGGGACATGAATAATTAACTGATCACATACGTAAACCATGTATGCTGTTTTGTGTCAGCAGAATCATACGCAAATATGCTGTTTACGTTGTTTACGCTTTGATCTGAAAGTAAACAACATATCCGCATACATATGTTGTTTACATACGTTGTTAACCTACGTGATACTCTCCGAAATGGCACTATAGGGTGAAGCGGAGGAGACAATTTGTTGAATAAAGTCATTATTATTTTTTTCTTTGTGCACAAAAAGTATTCTCGTAGCTTTGTAAAATTATGGTTGAACCACTGATGCCACAAAGATTATTTTAACGATCTCCTTGCTGTGTATGGGAGGGTCAGAGAGCTCTCGGAATGCATCAAAAATATCTTAATTTGTGTTCCGACGATGAACGAAGGTCTTTCAGTTTTGGAACGACGTGAGGATGAGTAATTTATGACATTTTTGGGTAAACTATCACTCTAAATATTTCATATTTTAATATCAGGCATTTAATGGCTTTGGGATAATATACAATAAAATATTACTTTTCTATTGGTGCTCCCCTAGTGGAGCTTGTTCAGGAGTAATTGTGAACAATCAATGCTTTACAATGATATACATTTTCAATAATAAATTCAAATGTATAATAAAAAACATTAATAAGGGAAACACTTTGCATAGACTCAACAAGAAATCAGTTAAACAAGAAAGTAGGTTTGTTACAACGGTGGCAGATTAAATAATTTTACCTATACACTTTAAGAAGATATAGTACTAGATTTTATACTTTAGTGTAAAGCCATTTGCAGTTGGTTATCTTCATCTTTATTTATTTTTTTTTTTTTACAGTGTACTGTATAAGTATGCAGTTGTTGTAGCCATAGACTAACTCCTAAGAGATTTGTAACTTCATTGCTACTTTGTGAAATGCACCCTGTACCCAATCCAGATGAAGAGAAAGCAAGGAATGAGAAATCGAAGAAAAACAGCACTGTAACGAGTGTAGCCTGCCTCTGCCGACTGGATATACGACAACAAAGGGCAAAGAAACAGCTGGCGCTTCTTTCTCACATGGCATCCTGTAGTTTGTGTGGTGGAGGCGTCTTGATTTATTGACTGTAATGATGCATTCGGGCTGACATCATGAGCTGTGGATGTGGGGGTGGATTAGAGAAAAGGGGTGCGGGTTGCTGATACGAGGCGAACAGGCTGAGTCAAAGGAGATTCAGTCCTCCTATTGTGGGAAGTGCGGAGGACCACTCCTCACGGCTCTGAGCTTTTGTTTTCCATCAGCATGCCAAAAAACAGCTGTGCCGTCTGCAGTAAAGCAAAGTGCATCCTGCTTAAGGAAATCACAGTAATCCGCTCCCCACATCCTGACAGAAGCTGACGCAACTCTAGAGGTAGAATTATCTTGTCAAGTGGCCTTTTCGGAACCCGTATGTAAATATGGCGACAGAAAGGAAGATTCCATCGGAGAGGGAGTGGAAAATAGCACTAGAAATGGGTAAAATGGGACACTTGAGCAAAAGACAGGCTCTCTGGGTGTGCCAAGATAATGATCAATTTACTCCGAGCCCACTCTGCTGATATCATCGTGCCAGAAGTGGCTTTGTTTGTGGCTGGATGGCGATGTCTAGGATGGCTGTTTTTGACTGAAACTTAGATGGGGATCATTAGATCTGCACCGATATTCAGTGCTGCTGGTGGTTGTTTGTTTTCTTGTCATTCTCTGACAGGAAGGAATGAGTAATAACTGGGAAAGAGCTTTGTTCTTGTTGATTACACATAGGCTGAAAAGATTAATTTCATGCTAAATATAAATCACATAAGCAGTGGATATTTGCATTTTGAACCACCATTTAATTGTTTCCATGTTTGATATATGTGTAAAAACAAGTCTTTTGATAGCTTTTCCTATGGTTATCAATACTTGCAAAGGTTTTTCTTTGGAGTATGAATCCTGTTTTTCCCAATGGAATAAAAACATAATAAAATTTGACTTTGTTTCTTGCAATTCAGATTTTTTCTTTTTTTTTTCCTCTCTCATAACTCTGTGGCAGAAAGTTTGACATCTTAAAATTCTGACCTTTTTTTTATATCCTTGCCATGGAATAAAATAAATAAATAATAATAATACATTATCTCACAATTCTGCCTTTGTTATAGAAATTGCAAATTTGTGTCACAGTTATTTTTTTATATATATGTTATCCCACAAATAATATGTGAAGCAAAACATAACATTAACATTACAAGCATTTTTTATTTTACAAAAGCAAAACTATTACAAAAGAGACATGCGGAAAGAAAAAGAGTACATAAGATAGAGAAAAACATGCAACTATTTAACTTTATTTATCAATATAAAATCTAAAAATAATTGCAATTAATTTGCAAATGTCACAATTATAACTTCATTTAGCATAAGAGATATAAACTCAGAATTGTAAGAAAAATCTCAGAATTTTTTATTTTTGTTTTTTTTATATTGTTGTTGAAATGGGCTTCCATATTGAGGTCTTTCTTGTGTAAAACATGAGAGTTAAAGGTTGACAAGTTTTACAAAAGGTATAAGGATTTTTCTTCAACAAGATCAAGAACCTCTGGCTGTATAATGCATTTGAGATTATCATAAAGTTCATTTCAACACGTATATGGTGACAATGATGACGTGACACAACATGCATTGTTTCCTGTTTAATTATAGAGGAATTAGCTTGAGATGACTGGTTGTGAAATATGTCTTGATGTTATTTTTGGGATGCTTATTTCCTCTATTTATCCTCATTTCAAAACTGTTCATGGTTAATTTAGAACAACAGTCTCAAAATCTCCATCCTTGCTGGCAGTCATCAGTCTTTCTAATTGAACGCTATTAGCCCGTCTGTTGCGTTTGGCGTTTTAAAAATACCACTGTTGCAAAATAGTAACTGATCAGCTGCAAAATAGGACATTGTTTTATTTTTTTCTGCAGCATGTGACTTGGTTATTAATAATCAACCTACATCGACATTTGCATTGTTTGTTTGAGGTTATAGACAGATGTAATCTGTAAATGATTTCTAAAGCCTCAATAAAGCACCTGTAATTTAGTTCTTAAGCCTCAATAAAGGTTTATCACATCATAAACCAAATCTTAACAGATGCGTCCTGTAGTTTAATCACTTGGTATAAAAGACTGTCAGTCTGTGCATTAGTGACCAGGGACTCTTTCAGTAGGTTACATCATTAAAGCAGTAGGTGGCGACAAGTCTTTATGAGTGAGTCATTGATTCATTCATTCAACTGATTTGTTCAAAAAACATTAATTCAGTAACTAAACAAATTACTAATGTTTTCATTGGTGAATCTGAGATTAACTCTACTTGTTTTTCATTGGTGAAGAAAAAAATGAGAAGCGACTGACAATATTGATTGAAAGGTAAGTATTAGCTTCTTGTTTAATTTGCTACAAAGTTAAAGACATTCACATTGATAAATTCTGTTTCAAATAAATGCTGTTCTTTTGAATTTTCAGTTCAAAAACAAAAGAGAATCCTGAAAAAAAAATGTAAACCGCAAAACTGTTTTAAAACACTAAGAAACTTTATTTGATCATCAAATCTTTATATTATTTATTTTTATTTTTTGAAGGATCATGAGACATGGAAGTCTAAAGGTAATGATATTCAAAATTCAGCTTTGACATTTCAAGAATAAATTAAATTAAATTAAATTAAAGAATAGATTATATTAAAAAATATATAAAAATGTTAATAATATTTAACAATATAACTATTTTCACTTTTCTTTTTTAAATCAATGAAATGTAAATAAAAGCTGTGGTGAGCACAAGAGACATTTTTTGCAAATATTAAACATTTTACCAATTTACCATTTAAATGGTAGTGTAAAATATAATTATAATAGCAAATAATTGTAATAGTGATGCTTATTAAATAAGATCTACTAGTAATAATTTAATACTACTAATAATAAAACTTAACTTAACTTTAGTTTGGGTTAGAGGTTAAGTAATAAACTTCAGTGAATAATATGTCCACTTGTCCTACGTATAGTGTTAAGATATATTTTTATATATATTTTATAAGATTATTTTTCTAATGTTTTATTGTTCAACTTACAATAAACAGGGCAAAATTATTATTTTTAATTATGTAGAAAAATGGAGTCAAGTCTTATCTGAGGACCAGAACATCACAGAGACTTAGACCAGTAAATAACCACTTAGCAACTGCATGTAAAACACTCAGAACTCCCAGGCATTGTGGTAAGTTTTGGGTAGCCTACTACTTATTGATTTTACTTTTTACGTGAAATTCATATTCACTCCTTTGTCCCAGTTTGTCAGAATCTCCAACCTACAGTAGGCTTCCTGTGAGACTTGATAGCGCTGATCCCATGACCCTCTCCAGGATTACAGTGTATCCTCTATGGAATCTGCCCATTGTGGCCAGTTTTAGAATAAGGAGTCTCGATTCGTTCGTGTCTGCATGGTGCTCTAATGCTGCAATCTGGATGACTCCCTCTGTGCGGCTTTGTGTCGGACCCGTCCGTGAACACAATGATCTAACACAGGCTGCTGGGACACAGCTGGGGGACGGAGAAGCAATAAGAGACATCAGGCTCGGAACACGGCAATCTGTTGAAATTTCATAAAATATGCATGCACTCCTTGTGTGGGGAAGTCTTTGTACAACATGTCTTTGTGCATATCCCAAGTGTGTGTGTGTGTGTGCATGCTTGATTTGGGTTGTTTGTGTGTGTGTGTGGCAGGTAAATCATTTTCTGAGTCATGGTAACCTATCTATCTACAGTAGATACACACACACATATACACTATACCAATTAAAGTTTGTTTCTGTGTATGTGTGTGTGTGTGTGTGTATGTGTGTGTATATATATATATATATATATATATATATATATGCATGCATGCACTTTAGTTAGTATTTTATTAAATAAGTGTGCAACAACTAATGTGAATCATATTAATATGCTTCTTTATATCTTTCATGTAAATTATATCTTTTATATTTTATTTTATAATATAACAACATATTTGTTTTATTGTAATATTCTACATCGAACTTAAAATATAAATAGACCTATAATCAATCATATTAAATATCATTAAAGTTGTATTGTTCTAGATATTTAATATTTGCTTAATAATATAACAACACATTACATATACAGTTTTGTTCACACTGCATGATGGCTAAATGACATCTGTAAAAAAAAAAAAAAATCTGTAATTATTCTTTTACTCACTGAAAATGAGACAAGAGGAGAAAAAAAAAACTGAAAATGAGACAAGAGGAGAAAAAAAAAACTGGAGGTAATGAAAGAAATGGGAATGAGTTTTGTAGAGCAGGGTCTTTGGGGACAGGGGTCCGTATTAACAGGGGTTGAGAGTGCTAATAAAACTTGAGAGCAGCAGAGGTCACAAGGTCATGTGCTTGTGTAATGACTGGAGAAATTTAACTCATCCAATTATAGGAAATAAAGACGAAAATCCATAGCGTTACTCCAGGCACTGGGCCCAAATGCAAAACTAATAATGTCAAGCAAAGCTCTGGCTTTCTCTTTACTTACTCTCTCTCTGTGTGTGTGTGTGTGTGCGTTGAGAGAGGAAAAGAGGGAGAGGATGAAGAAAAGACAAAGAAAATGTACATGCATTGACTATGCAAGCCTTCCTGGCAAAGTTTGCATGCATTTTTGATGTTCAGAGTGCTTGTTTGTCTAGTCCCTCTGCTATAGTGCGATGTGTGTACGTCGCCGTCTTCAGCCGCTATATAATGGGCTTCTACAGCGGACTGCCATTCACCGGGCCATTTAGAAAGACTGGCCCCTTTCTTTGCGGCCTGCTGCATACTAAAATAAAAAGGTCGATAGCGCTGAACAATAATAACAGGTTATAGTCCCACCGAAGCCAATTTGGCCCCATTTTGAAGGAGTTTGCTCATGAAATGTGGCCTTAATGGACAAGTTTATGTTAAGCCAGGCATTTGTCAAGCGATATACTGTATGCAAGAGTGTGCGCTTTCAAAAGGTGATGAGGAGAAAACGAGCATTCTGGCCTTGTACCGCACGGCCTCTCTGAGCATCAGAAAATATAGATTCATTCTGATTTAAATACAGCAATTCAAGCGTCTGAACCAGAGGCACAGCGCAGACCTGCTCGGCTATAACTCATATTTTACAAAAAACCGTGGTGCTCTCTCTGCACTGTGCCAGCAGACAGTCGCAAACACACATGCATACGAAAAGACGACACTTCTATCAATCACTTCCCTCATCTCCAAAAGGAAACTCATAAAACGGACGATTATTTGCGAAAGCAAGCTGCCGAAGGAAAGCTTTAATTAAACCCCTTTATTTATATGTCAAGTGAAAATGGGGGGAAATCTAAATCAAATTCTTTTTCTTTTCTCGCTCTTTTTTTTTTCGTTCGAGCTGTAACCCTTGGAGGCAAGTCATTAGGGCTTATACATAACCATCACGCCACATTAAAATCACATTACACAACAACGATAATCATCACGTTCAATTACATGTGGTAATAAATGCCCGTGCAATCTTTGCTAAATCTATTAGTGTGTCATCGCAGGAGAGAGAAAAAGAGAGGTGCAAATAAAGAAAGAAGGGAAACCGGGTTCGATACAATAGTTTTACATTGTTTGAACCAAGGCCACCTGAAGCACGTCAGTGGAAGGCGGCTTCAAGGGTTCGTTTTTCCAACTAATTTATTGACAATAATTTCGGGGTGTTCTTTTGCCTCGGCATATTTAATTTTTCATTTTTGCGGCTTTTTCACCTTGTCTTAATTAAATGAAAAATAATTTAATAATTCACCATGTTAATCAGCTCAAACACATCAAGTATTTAAATTTAATCAGCTATATCCACATGTACAGTATACCAGAATTACTAGAACGTTCTCTTCTTATTCTAAAACACAATATCAAACATTTTCAGATCAAAATAACTCTGATTTGACTCCATTTGCAAAGCATGCTGGGTAACCAACAGTGCCACAGTGATATCGCCAGTTTCATTTGCAAAAACACTGTAATTAATTTACAGCATGGAGTAGGTTACATTACATTCTAGTTAGAATGTGTTGAATTGTGAATGTGAATTAATATTGATATTTAAAAAATTGGCTCAAATCTGGAACAGTTATCAGAGCTTTTTACATTTCTTGTTGGCAGAAATCTCTAAAATAGTCTAAAATTAGTAATTTGTAGACAACATTTTCATCAAAAGTAATAGACAAGAAACTCTCATACCTGTCCTGCTTGTCTAAGGTTCGGCTGTCGTTGCAGGTGGGAAACCGGTGCGAAGCCGTACAAGAGCACTTCAGGTCACATTTACACTCACTCAACGTCCACACAGCAGGACACGTCAGAACCTTAAGTGGGGCACTTACCCCTACTTGCCTCAGTAAATATGCCGCTTTATAAACTGTTTAAATTAATGATATGTAACTGGAAAAAGAAGAGCTTTGCACTTTCTGGTAACATAAACGCTATTAGGCTGCCATCAGCGGAGGAGTCTGAAATGCTTGTGCTATGAAACGGGCAGTTTGCTCTGTGCCCTCGAGCCGAAAGTGTATATATCATGGGCAGATGATAACATTCAAACATCTGACACGCTATTAAGTTGATGCTCAGCCATTTCCAAGTAATACCTCTTTTGTTACCTAAAGACCTCACGAATATTTTATCTCGCTACATTTTGGCTGCAGTTTTCTCACCTTTATAAAAAGTTTGGATGTCTTTTTTATATCACGGAGAGCTGCTAGTCAGGAGGAATATAGTACATTTGCAAGTGTACAGGCTTAATTATATTACTTCAAGAAGTAATTATACAACTTCATTAAACGTCATTAAACCATAAGAGCGATCTGCTTCTTTAAATGAAATGATGAAGAGGAAGTGACATTCCTGAGTCTTCAGAGAAGCCATGGTAAGTTGTATTCTCATTCAATATTCATTATTTGCTGTTTTTATTTTTAGCTTGATTTGTTAAGTACGGTATTTCCCTGTCACATAAAATGAACAGAAATGTTGTAGTTTATAGAGAAGTTTTATGAATTGTAAAGCTAGAAGGGCACATCCTTGATAAGAAGGACAACGGCAGTTGTTTTTGTTTTGAGGTGTTTTAAGTATTATATTTCCCATCACAATTTGCTAACAAAGCATATATATAATATATTGTCTGATATGTTTCATATTTACAAAAAGTAATTGGTTGACCGTGACCTTATAGGCTAGTTTTTTATTCTGAATTTGTTGAGTTTATCTGTCCCTCAACTTGTTACACCCACAGAATGGAGTAGTTCTGTCATTTACCAGCAGGGTCTAACTGCTAAAGCTAACAACCAAAATCGGACCACTTGGTTGCTTGATGGATTTGCCTTCATAAACTCTCAGATGTTTACTACTCCGGGGTTAATGGAGGGATAGCCTTGTAAGACATCTTCCATCAACTTCTCAAACTGTTTTTCTTCATCATTTTCTCTCTTCAGCACCCTTTCAGCTTTATATGTGCCTTGAGTATTTCTCTCCTTTATTTCCACCAGTCTTTCCTCAAAATGGACGTGAGCTGTAATTAACTGTTATTTGGAATTGATTGCAGACAGCGTGCCATTGACTAGCTGCATTATGGAGTCCCTTCAAAGTAGGATTCCAGCCCTGCCAATACACTGAGTTTATTTCAGCACAGGATCAATAGTGAACGTATTAAAAGCTTTATTTGGACCTTGTTGGCAGCAGACTGCTGTTGTTCCTCAGCACCAATAGCTGGGTCTCTGCCTGTGCCCTGACTTCACCTCTTGGCTTGGTGCAAAGGGGATTCTATTGACTGAATTTTACTTTCATCTAAGTTCATTTTAGATATAAAGTACTGTTTTTATGTATAACATAACTAACCAAATTCAAATCAAAGTTTAGTAGAAACTTTTCTGCAAATGGTTCAATACAAAGTCCTTATTAAGTCTATAGTGCAGACATAAGTGGTTTTTGATGTCCGAGTTTGGTTCGTTGGTTGTTGGAAACCTGTTTTCTGAGCTGGAAACTGCATCTACGAAATGTCTCAGGGACAAAATATAAATGTGCACTTGATGTGAATGTGTGGTCCTTTATTTCTTTGTCTTTGAGATCTCAAAACCACAAAGTGTGTCCCATTTGTGATTTTCGTGTTTCAGATGGTTGCTCATGGTGATGGCGCAAACATACTGTGGTTTGAAGTCAAATACTGTAGTTCATTTTAAAAGAAACCAGAGGGGCCTGCACGAATGAAAGTCGGGTTTGGTTCAAAGCAGAAGTCAGTTGTCTATGTAAACCATAGCTAAAGCCATTCTTAAATCATTGCGTTCCCCTCCTTAATTTGCACTCATAATGTTAATCATTTTAATCAAATACTGAAACATAACATCAAATTTGGGCTTATTTTCTGCTAGGCATTTGGAACCAGCTCTTCTCTTGGCAAGTTGTAAAAAAAAAAACAAAGCATTTAAACCTTCGACCTGCAAACCTCTCCAAACTGAATCAAGGCTTTTGAATGAGCTACTTCTGTCAGGTATACACAGCTGAAGTAGGTTCTTGTCTACCAAGTCAAGTAGTTGGAAAATTACATTCACTTCTCAAGCCTCTTCACACTTTTCATATCAGCGTTCTCTAAAGTTTCTGGCTGCTCTTGAGTGTTTGGTTTGATGGCCATCATAATCCAATGCTGTCAAAAACCTGAATGTCATTCTTTCAAGCTGAGACACCGCAATCTATGCTGTTCCTTTGAGTCTATATATGCCTTAAAAGTGAACATGAAATTGTGTTTGCAACCCTGTAAGTTGTTGGATTTATTTTAGAAGTAACTGTGCTATGAATTCAGCCTGACAGGTTGTTTGGGGGGAAACAAAAAGGATGGTTTGAAATCATTTTGAAGACATTTTTTTTGTGGAATAATGCATTCAGTTGTTTACAAAAGACAAAGCAATGATTTTTTCAATTTTCAAATTGTTTCTTCTCAAAAGTCTTATTTTATGTTGACTTTCAAATGTCTTTTACACTTTTACAAGTCAAAAAACCAGTACAATATTAAATGATTAGGGTGAGTTTACATGACAGCAATTGTACTAAAAATGTAAATGTTTGCCTTTGCATTTTTGAAAAGAGAACAACATTGTCAAAAAGAATTCACACAGTTCACAAAAGCAACTAAAATTTATCCATTATGTATGCCAGGCCAATAGTTGGCGATGTCACTTTGTAAAGAAACACTAACCATCTGTGCAAATATATTTTTATAGACTGAACATGTAATATGCATGCGCATGACATCACCGTTTTTACAAATTCACATTTCATAGTTTTTCTCTGTCGGAAACGTGCACTTGTTTTCAAAAGTTTGCATTTTCGGGCTCCTGAAATGCCATTGCCGTGTACATGAATGACCAAAGCACATTGGGGAAGTCGTGGCCCAGTGGTTAGGGTTTGACTCTTAACCCTAGGGTTGTGGGTTCGAGTCCTGGGCCAGCAATACCATGACTTAGGTGCCCTTGAGCAAGGCTCCGAACCCCCAGCTGCTCCCCAGGCACCGTAGCATAAATGGCTTCCCACTTCTCTGAGTGTGTGTGCACTTTGGATGGGCTAAATGCAGAGCACAAATTCTGAGTATGGGTCACCATATTTGTCTAAATGTCACTTCACGTTTTCAATTTTTAGTTGACCATTTAGGGATGAGTAGTATTAAACTATACTGGTAGCACTTTATTTTACAGTCCTGTTCCTCATGTACATACTATGTACTTATTATAGTAATTACAATAACTATGTAATAACTAGGTACTAACCCTGAACCTAGCCCTAAACCTAACCCTACCCCATGTAGTTACCTTGTATTACCAGAACTTTCTTAGATAAATACACTGTAAGTACACTATAAGTACATGTTAGTACACGTACTGTAAAATAAAGTGCAACCACTATACTTTATAGTAGAGACATATTCAAATATTATACCAAAATTTGAGACCCAAACTTTGGTGAATCTTTGGGTGAAACTTTTGGCTATGACCACAACATACAGAAAAAAATTACCCACATCTTTCAGTCTGACAAAAACATCCAGCTGTGATTCTGTGAAACATGACGAAAGTATAATGAGACTGGCTTCTCATCAACAAACTGACTTTCTGTTCTTCTCTCCGTCTCTTTCTCTCTCTCACACACACACAGTCACACACGGGTTGTCTCTCTGATGAGATATCATTTTGTCATTTACCATGCTGCGCAACAAGATGTATCTCCCCCACTAATGCATCAGCGACAGCAGCAGTTCTGTCCTTGTCTGTGCTCTCCCTCAAGGCTTTAGCAGGCTCAGTGCTGTTTGGCTGTGCTCGGCAGCGGAGGAGGCGAACGTGGCCATCACCAAACGAAACTTGACATCAATGCTTTTTGTCTTAAATTTCTATTCGTACAAAATGTATTTAAACCCAACTTTAAAAAATCACTTTGGTTGCATTCGAAAATAAAATACTAAACCAAGTGGCATCTGCAAATCAGTGCTTTTCTCAGAATTAAGTTTCAAATTTTCATCTGTTTTTAATTAAAATAAATTTCTGTGCATTATTTTAACAAATAATGTGATTTTATTTTTCTCCTCATGCAAGGACATTAAACTAAATACCGTGTTGTTTTAGAATAATTGAGATTATAGTTTTTATTAATATTTAGAATTTTTTTATACGTTCTGTTTTCATTTTAATTATAGTTTGAATAATTTTGTTGTGTTCTTATTTTTAGTAGTTTTATGTTTAAGTATATATTTTTTTCTTCTTCTTCTTCTTCTTCTTCTTCTTCTTATCTTAATTATTCCAGTTATTTTATTTTAATGCATAAAGTTAAACTAAAGAAATTTTGCCTTGGCAAATAGCTGAAATGTAAAAAAATATTATATTTTATTCCAGTTTAAAAACACACACACATTTGCATATATTAGGTTTGTATACAATTTTAAAGCTTTTTTGAATCACATTTTAATTTATATTTTATCATTTAAAACCTCAACGTGTGCAAAGGTGCTTGTATTTTTATTTTTATTTTTAAATTGCCATTGTGTCTGACATTTCGTTATATGCTATTTGACATTCATTCATTTTTAAATGTGGCTGAAGCATCCACACACTTTTCCACTGTATCCTGATGTAGCCTGAAGGACTTTATATCTGCAAACTCAGCTGGAAAAAAAATACCTGCAACACACACCCAGACAATTTTGCTAATGCCAGGCATCTTGAAATTTAATGATTTGGTGGGTTTTTTCCATCCCCCTGACTTTGGAGGGTCAGGTCAGCTCGTTAATGAGCGTGGAAGGAAGGGGCCCACATAATCGCTTAATTTCTATAAACCTGCGCTTTAAAGCAACCCAATTATTTCCCTTAGAGCGTTGCTGTATTTGTGCAATCCCAAAGTATTTTAAAAGTATTCAAAAGATCCCATTAGTTCTCCAAGCTTCGCTTACTTTTCACAAAATGGTGCAGATTTGTTTTACCCGTCCTCGCTGTCAGAAGAAAAGAAATGTTTTTGGCAGGCGGTACTGAACATGGATCAAGGGTCAAACTAAGAAAAATGAACACCTCTGGTGTACATCTTGAATACTGAACTTTTTGAACAAAAGCCATCTTTCCTCAAAAGAAAGAGATCATACATTACCCAGCATTCATGGTCTGCATCTAGAGCAACAGAATGACAATCCAAACGTCCCGAGATGCAGATCCCGTATGATAGTATGAGCAATCTCAGTGTCCATACATCACAAAAATCATGAAGATAAATGCTTTATTAGGCGCACCTCACATCCGCAGCCACAGCAAGGTACAGGAATGCAATAACGGAGAAAGAACAGAGCACCAAGATGGTGATGACGGCTAGAAGGTTCTTTGAAAAGCATGTTAATTACAAAATTCTTATGCAGCGTGTTCCTCTGAAACCTCTCCTCATACCGTCTGAATATTCAAAGAGTAGCTGTCAAAATGTTCATGCGTTCAGTTCTGACATTTCATTAATGAATCATTATCTATTAATGCATAAATATTAGCAGATATAATGAATTAGTTAAATCATTGATGTGGATCGGAATCAACTGGGAGGATACATCATTACGAACAGCTCAAGCTTTCAGGAGAAACTTGAGTTACTGGCTCTATGTATATGTGTATCTGTTTTGTTTTGTTTCTAGTTGAGGACATTTTTATTACTTTTTCCTGGACTTTGTAGTTTTATACATATTTGTTTTTAAAGCATGCTGTCAATTTACATAACCCTTATGCAAGTAAGGAAGCAAGGACTGCGGCTCTCTAGGACCGAACTTGCCTACCCATGGACTAACCCAACGGTTGGATTTTTTACCCAGTAGTTGGTTTAGTCCATATTTGACCCAAAGTTGGGTCAAAACAACCCAGCATTTTTAGAGTGTGGTATTAAAATCTTTAACTTATGATTTAATTTCAAGCTGAACAGTCTGCAGTACTCCAGCTTATATGTAGCAGCTAGCGTAGCTAATCATTATGCTTGACATTGCCTGTCAGAGTCATATGTTATATTGTACATAACATAACCAGCATACCAAATGAGAAGCCCACAAAAATAACACTAATAAGGAAATCATTAAATACCACTCCATTGACCTTTTAAAATGCTGGCTTCTCAACTTCTTTTCCTAAATCCCCAGGTTATTGACTCGGCAGCTTCCTAAACGTTATTTGTAAAAGTGTGGCGGGATAGATTTTATAGCACCTGCCTTCTCCTAACCTTGCCAGGAGGGCCTGACAGGCACTTAGCATTAACGATCTTCAGAAAGGTATCCAGAGACATTGTGCTTCTTGTTGCCCAGCTTGCGGGCCAGTCACCCTGCCCTGGGATCGTCTAGCCCATATACTGATGTCTCTACTTCATTCCCCTTTCGCCTTCCAACCACCAACTGTAAGTTCAAAGCATCAATATGCATAGACCATGACAGCATATGACCCACATGCAACAGTCAATCAGTAACTAACCACTCTAAGATGATAAAGCACAGGAAAAAGCACAGTGCAGATTGTTGAGTCATCGTATGTTACTGTCAACATTGACAGACGCTGTTATTTAAGAGATTAAACGGGTTTGATTTTGAACAAGGAAGTGGCGGTTGACCCTAATTGCATGCATCAGTTTGATGCCGCCTTCCTACGTGTCTCCTCAGCACCGGAGTCCCATATATCAGAGGGATCTTAGCGTATGCTCCTCTGAGAAGTAGGTTATTAGCCCTGTATAAATCACTACAGCCATCATCACCATATTATGCTGTAGAGGAGAACATCAGCTGGGAGCTAGGAGCCATGGAGGAGCCGCTGGGTCAAAGGGCTGAGGCGGAGTCCAGGACTCAGAGGCTGGAGGCAGAGATGAGGGATCCTCCAGCCACGACACCGATGGAGACTGACAGACTCGCGACGATCCCACCGCACAGATGGTGGGCTGAGGGTGAGTAGAGGGAGGGAGTAGAGGCAATGGTGAGGACTGGTGCAGAGGTGGTGAGAGAGGGAGGCTGGGTGGGAGTTCAGGATGTTCAGAGGACTTAGGGACAATGTGTGCTGCTCATTTACACCAAAGCCACTTCCAGAACTGTGAGCACCAGTGACAGGGGAACAACCACCATGGTCAATAAAGTAAAGGCAGATAGTTTAGGGCAGACAAATATTTCCAGACTGACATAACTGTTCAAATACGACCTCCATGGTCATTTCAGGACAGACAGAAGATTCAATCACAACCTCTGTGTTCGTGATGGGACAGACAGAAGATGATGGCAGGACAAGACAAGGCCTGTGTCTAACAGTCGGCTCGCGCACCTGGACTGACATCGATTGAGGCTCTGGCTCCGGGTGATCCTCAGCTCTGTTGCCCTCCTCGGGCGATGGCTCGTTGTCCGCAGCGGGCTCTGGCTCTCCATCAGTGGTGGGCAAATAATTTAGCTCTGCGAAGGAGAGTGGTTTTAGGCTGGGCTCTGGGTCAACCATAATCAGAAATAAGAAAATCAGGCGAAACAAAAATATATAAAATGCGGGAACATACTTCTCTATCACTTCTTTGTCCGGTTTTCTGTCATGATACTGTTTGTGGGAAGAGGCAGGGTGATGAAGACAAATAAGTTCAAACACACTTGAATAATTCCATGACAGGTACTCTCCATTGAGGGCAGGAACACACACGAGGTAGCATTCACAATACCGGACAAAGACAAAATGAACAGACTCGACAAAAAAGTAGGGGTGCTAATGAGGGACAGACATTTGAGTAGGATCAACTAATAATGACACAACAAGACCAAGAATGACCAAATATGGGAACATGATGGAGAAAACAGCAATATATATATATATATATATATATATATATATATATATATATATATATATATATATATATATATATATATATATATACACATTGATGTGGTTATTTTGTGGAATTTGTACAATGTGAAACATACACATGGCAAGGTGCTATTTATATAGCACATTTCATACACAATGGTAATTCAAAGTGCTTTATATAAAAGGAATTAAAATAATCTCAAAAATAAACGCAAAGAATTCAAATTTTAAAATGATTTGAAAACGTATTCAAATAATTAGAACATTTAAGAGACAAAAATCATACAAAACATATGAAACCATACTTTTTTGTTATTATTATTAATATTTTTTGTTGCTTGGGAAAAAGAGGAAGCATGAATGTCACAAACATAACTGTCATAAATATAACATAACTGGGCTGAAAGCTGATTGTATAAAAACATATAAATGAGAATGTACAGATTCATATGAATTAGCCACCAATTTGCCAAAACATAATAGTTTACATGAGTGTGTTGAGCAAACCTGTTTGCCAGTGGGATAAGGTAAATAAACTTCAATAGTGTAAAATCATAGTGTAAATTCTCTAAAATTTGCCTCTGGAATACATTCTCAAGATATTTTATAAAATGTTTGATATTTCTTAAAATGTCTTGTCTTTATTTTAAGTTGCAAACTACAACTTTTGCCTCAAGAAACTCCTTATCTGTTTTTTATTAATAGTTTGTACAGTAGTTAAGTGTTTTTTTATTATTTGATTTGTTTTATAATGAATTCTAGTAATAAGTAAAAGCAATAGTAACAGTATTGCTTGCATTAGCAAATACTATTAATAAAGACTTATTTCTTTAAAGTTTTTGTTTTTTTTATGAGAACAAATGGAATATAAAAACAAACAGAGTAAAATTTGGTCCAAATCTAGTGCTAATATCATCACAGCATCCTCTTAAGGCAAATTTTAGGTTATTTAATTTTCATTTCACACACTGCTGTATTATTAAACAAAGCCATTAAACCTTTAACCAGCTGATATTGTCTGTCTGCGAGCGACCATAAGGGTTAATAACTGTGGTGTAATATGAGGCTGGGGATCAGGGTGGAAGCTGACCAGCTTTGATTCTCGTTCGTCTTAAATGGCTGTTTAGCTAATTAAAGGTCTGGGTGTTCTCCTTTACCACCATTTTGGCGTTACTGTTCCTGATTTTCTGTCTGGATGGCAGGTCGACTATTTTGCTAATGATGCCAATTAAAAGAAAATACAGCAAATCTCAAGGATTAGCATTCTGGAGGGATGGGAAGGGGGGTCTTGACTTTGGTGTCATCCTGGCTTTCGTATCAAAGCACAAACAGAGGCCCGTTGTCGTCAGGAATGCCACATGCTAATTAAGAGCAGATACATTCACAGGTTAAGTACTGAGGGGACTTGGAAACATAATCAACTGGAATGCATTATAAACTCGCAGTGATCAAACACCTCTAATGTTGTTCCCCAACCAAACACGTCTAACAAAAGAGCCTTTCCGGACTCCAGCCCGACTCCCTGGAGTTCTAACATTGCCATAGAGACCAAATGTTCGGAGATTGCCATAGCGACCTACTTCCCACTGGTTGAGGGTAGTACTCAGGACATCATCAGCGTGGTTGCTGTAATCATCACCACTGCAGACATATCCTTGTGATGGTCGTGTTCGCAATTACCCAGCAGAATGTCATCAACGCAGCCCAGGGCTTGGCCCGAGGACAACCCAAGTTCAATGGCACGCATTTAATGGCCATCAGCATTGCAGCACTTTGAGCTCGTCATGCGTTGGGGAAAAAAACAAAAACAAAAAAAACAGCGTAATGATTTGCCAAGGGTTTTAGGGGCTGTATACAGAACAGAAGACATGGTTACGTATTGTACAAATGGGGCAGGTGTTCTTCCACTAGGGGGCACAGTCTCACTCTGGGGAAATACTGCCAGTAGTCCCATCTGATTACTTTGTACAATGGGGAAAAACATATTTGATGGATATTCTATTTATATGATTTCCATCTGTCAAATCAGTTCAAAAATCGGCACTAATGGAGCAAACAATATAATTATTATTTTTTTGGTTCGTACCAAAGGCGAAGTGAAGAGATTCATTTTATCATTCAGTACAGCTCCAAGTAACTAATTTTATTTTTGGTTTTGTTTGCCTTCAACCAGCATAAGCACTTGCTCTGACACCATCACTGCAAGCCTGATATCCAGAACTAAAATCTGAGCTTGCATTTGTAAGTCCTCTAACATAAACAGAATTTGGCATGCAGAATTTTTTTTTAACCATAAACTACAATAGTGACTATATCTAGAGTGAAACTTTTTTCTTTCTAGATCAAAAATAAAAAAATAAATAAAACTAATATATAAACATACACACATCTGGTCAAATATTTGGAATAATTAAAATTGTATATATAAAATTTGTATATAAATATATTTGAATAAAGACATTTATGCTCACCAAGTCTCCATTTATTTGCTCAATAAAACAGTCAAAAAAAAAAGAAAAAAAAAAAAGAAAGAAATTCAGTGAAATTGTATTACAGTAAATTAAAATATCTGGTTTTTATTTATACATTTAAAAAAATATATATTCCTCAAATAGCTAAGCTAAATTTTCATTGCTCTAAAAAACTATTTAAGGACGTATAACATTGATTTAATGTGACAAAGACATTTATAATGTTAAATGTTTTTATTTCAAATAAATGCTGTTAATTAAAGGGGTCATATGATGCTGCTAAAAAGAACATTATTTGGTGTAATGAAATGTGTTTATGCGGTTTAAGGTTAAAAAACACATTATTTTCCACATACTGTACATTATTGTTTCTCTTCTATTTGTCCACGGTGAAAGCCAATCCGGCGATCCACAGAGCAAAGTTGATGTATTTCCTCAGCGACCAGCACAGATCAGCTCCAGGCATGATGAAGCCGATATGGTACTCTTTTGGAAGGCCAAACAAAGTAGTTTTGCTTTCACAGTGAAACCCACAGCATCTATGGTGCGGTGGCAACAACAATACTACAATGAGAATAAAATGTGCCTTCTTTGTGTGAACATCTGGGTGGCATTATGCAAATTCTTCCACATAGTGACGTAGAGATGTGGGGGCGTGTTAGAGCGTGCAATTTTAGGGGGTGTGGACTTTTATAAAGAATATCTCTTTGGATTTGAGACTTAAGTCTTTGCAACTTTACAGATCTTCTTTAAGCACCAAGAGCATGTAACACTCCAAAGAGAAAGGAAATCGCATCATATGACCCCCTTAAACTTTTTAATAATGAAATAATCTAAATATATGATTAGATTCTAAATATATGTATGACTATTTTTTTTGTATTAACATTAACGGTGTTATGGTAAACATATTTGTACCGAAAATGTTCTCATCTTTCAAATTAATTTTTTTTTTCAGGAAAAAAAAAAAAAAAAAAAAAGGCAGTTTGACACTCTCTGATGTGGTGTGACAGACCTTAGGTCAAACGTTGTTTTAATGCAAAATAACGGTTTAATAAAAAAAAATAAGGGTTTTTTTTGTGTGTATGGTTTTTTTTGTGTGTACCAAAGCCATTCTGAAATGTGACGTCAAAACTGAGGTATATACTGAACCATCATGTTTGTGTACTATTACACCCCTAATCAATATCATATAATATTATTATTAATATTAATATTTTTCTCCCCATCCAGTGCAGTTCTAGAAAAAAAAAATGCTACCAGTAAGCTGATTGGTTCTTTAAACTAAAAGGCGGGTCTTCCATTCCTACAGCTGCCACATAAAAAGTGTTGCAGTTTCTCTCATTAATTTTTCTACAAGTGGTCTGTCTCCTCCTTATACTTTCTCTACTGACACATGAATCGTGGCCCGATTCTGTAGAACTGGTTTTAGCCTATGATATTAGCATACGTCGAGAGCGAGATTTCCGTGGTTATTGGACTGACATTAGCTGATCAGGAGAGATCTGAGCAGTGACTAGCAGAGATGACAGGTGAGACAGCGCCGGCTGCCAAGCTCAATGCACGGGGGACCACGACGAATAAAAGTCATCTAATCCAGGAGAAGACTATAGTAAAGCATGGAGCAGCCCGAGGGCTTGACAGTCACTCTGTCTGTCTGTTTCTATCCCATTCTTTAATTTTCTACCTTTCTCAAGGTTTCTGTTTCTCATACTGGTTCTTGTTCACTCTCATATTTGCTGGCTTTCTTTTTACGAGTCGAACTCTGTGTCTGGCTCCTGACTAGACTTCTTCCTCATGTCCTGAACGTCACAGTAGTCTCAGCTGTCCTCCTGATGGCACCCATCACTATCGGCCCCCGACCCAGCGAAATTAGGGGCACTGAGGGAGATGAGTTTGGTTTGAGCAGTAGGTTAGGGTTAGGGGACACCAAAGCTACCTGAAAGGTTACTGTCTCATTGAGGCAAATCCTCTGCCGTGATATTTACCTTGGCTTTGTGAAGAAGATTAAAATTGCGGGTACTGTCTTAGGATGCCTGAGCTGAATTGTGTTATGCCAAGATAACAGACAGCAGTGTCAGAGGGCAAAGAGCAGAAAAGAGGAAAGTGTTTGTCTAAAGCATTTATTTATATATTTTTTAAGTACAGTTAAAAAGAAAAAAAATTAAGAATTTAGTATAATTTTATATAATATATCCAAAATCTGAACTTGAATCCACACAGTGCTTGTTCGTAACCACTTAAGCCATACAAGCCATAAAAATAAATTAATGTTTTTGAATTTATACAATTAAATATTATAAAGGCTTTAAAGTTTCAAAATCATTTTTATTGTAAATAATATTTTGATATTTATTTTTTTTGTTTTAAAATGATTGAACTATTTGTTTATGTTACAAACTAAGGTAGTGCTAAACGTAAAACAAAGTGCTAGATGAGGATCTGGAACAAAGAAGGAGTTTACTGGAAGACGAAGGAGCATACAGACAATATACGAGATTACATTCAGCATTTACACTCAGATGCACATTCACAATACATTAATATCAACATCTAAACAATCACGCACCAGGGAGAACTCAACAGAACAGGTATTTAAAACAATCAGGAGGTGATGAGGGAACTGGAAACAGGTGGGAGGAATCAATTAACCAAAACTAGGAGGAAGGTGACCAAAAAAGGAAACAGAAAGTTCATAAACGTGACAGTTTATATATTTTTTATATAATATTTATAAATATGATGTTTTCAAATAATTTTGACTTCATATAATTCATATGAAAAGTCTCCAAACATATCTAGATCTTTATGTATCTCTATATACAGTGGTCCCAAAAAGTTTACTTATGCGGCACACACACACTGACACACACACCAATATAACACCACTATATAAAATATTTTAAATATTTTGTAATATAATACAAAGACATACATACAATAGTATTTATTTTCAAAGTAATATAGCACATTGTAAAATGTTTCTAAATATTTTGGGGCCTCTTTATATTTAAATGACAATTTACAGCGAGGTTTCACTTGTTAACATTAGCTGACTACATTACTTAACATGAACTAACAATAAAACATACTTAAAAACTAATCTTAATATAATTTTCAACATTTACGAATACATTATTAAAATTAAAATTTGTATCTGTTAGTTTTATTTGGCTGAACTAAGCTAACGAGAACTACGACAACTGACAGTAAAAAGTGTTATATTTATAACTAAAAAAATGTATTGTAAGTTATATAGTAACATATTTCTCATTATGAATGTTAGTTAATGCATTGTTTAATAAAATATAGATATAAATACAATTGTTGATTTATCTATAAAGGTAGATATAGATATGCACATTGTTATATAGACATGTAATGTGAGAACATAAGAGCATGTGGTGATTCTCTCAGTGGGAGTGAGAGTGAAAATCTGAGGCTGTGTAAAGCCTTTACAGGCTTTCAGTGCAGCAGGAAAGCGACTGGCCAGATGATGTTATGGCAGATTGAAATGGCAGCAGCCTTCACCCTGGGCTTTTTATCACACCATCAAATCTCAGATCCGACACCCTGTGGCCACCCCAGTCCACACACAGACACAGATAGGCCTCCACTCTGCACTTTTGCCCACAGCAAGTCTCATAATGTCACCCTGCCATTGTCAGAGTACAGCTTGTTTCATTGTTGCAAGACATTTGGAGAAATATTTACTCTCTCATCTCTAGATCACATTTCCCAGAAACACTGTCACAGTGATAGTTTTGATTCTGTCACACTGGGCACTAGAACAGATCGTGAAAACTAAGCAATGCAGTTGAGCATCAACACTTTAAAAAAATAATGGCTCCAAAAGTGGGGTTTCACAGCGATGCCAGTGAAGAACCATTTTGGGTTCCCAAAACAGTCTTTCAGTGAATTTTTACTAGAACATTTTAATAATCTGAAAAACGGTTTTCAACTATACGGACCTTCTGTGAAATGGAATGGATGTTAAAGGTTCTACATCGAACCACAGATGCCAATAAAGAAGCTTTATTTTTAAGACTATATGATAGAATATATGAATGTAAACTGCAAAGCCTCATCTTAAGCATTCACAGCCAATTTTGCTTTTATAATGCGAAACATTTTACAATTAAACAGTAGGTGGGGTTTTATCCATTATGATTTAACAACACAAAGCTATTGTATGGCTTCAGAAGACATGGAATATAATATAAAAGTCATATGCGTTACTTTTAAGGTACACTTGTAAAAAAAAGAAAGAATAATTTTAATGCTAAAATTAAAAACAAACTTAGAAAAAAGTCATCTAACAGTTTACAGCGTAAACTGACATTCCCAGAATTCTCTGTGTGACACTTCACATTTATTTAAGAAACTATGTTTTTACATTTTGTTCATTATGGTTTTATGTTACATCATAAATTTGGTTAAATTAAAAAGTTGTTAAACAAATGTTTATTGGATTATTTTAGTGTCTTTGAGTTACGTCTTTTGTATTTGTGTGTATGACACTGTTTACAGTCCATATACTGTACCTCAGCTTGTGGAAAAACTTGTGAAAAACTTTGGTTGACCATGTGGCTTTATGTGGCCATATGTTTGATTGAAAATGTGTATTATAAAGATACAAAACAGATGTTAGTGCTTCAGTAGTTTTTTTTTTTAAACGGTTAATGAAATGTTTTTGAACTGCACATTTACTTACTGCAAAGTTTAAGAAAAACTAAAATGCTATCTTTTTTTAAATTATTACTTGTTTTTATTTCTTTATGATAAAGAGCTGGCAGTCAAAGCTTTTATTTTTTGTTACCATTTATTTATTTACTTTTATTATTGGTACTTTTGTGTCTTCTTTGAAAGCTTCTGTGCCACAAGGTTTATTTAATAATTGATGACGTTTAAGAAGAATTTTTATTTTGGGGTATGTACTACTTCTTTAAATCTAAAGGCCCGTGCTTCTCCAAGAGTAAGGAGGATGTAAACCAAAGGAAGTGAGTGGATTGTCCTGTTATACAATAGGAAAGGCTCTGGGGCAATTGTGCCCATAATACGACTGAGGTATGAGTGTGTGTGCATGTGTAGTGGAAATAGAAGTGTGTGTGAAAGTGTGTAGAGATCTCCACCGTCTTCTGATGGGGGATGTGACAGAGTGGGGCAAAGAGGCGACTGACAGGGACACCCTCAGGGCATTTCATTACGGAAAGTGTCTGTCCAGATGATGGGAAAAGGATTATCCTCTAAACAGGATTTACTTGAGAGGATAATTCATTGGCTGGACTCACAGAGGGGAAGTGCTGTATGGGTTAAGGTTACAATATCGCTTCATTCACAGCTCTGCCGTCTCAAGAGTGTGTGTGTGTGTGCGACTGGGAATTCATGAGCATGGGTGCTAGCTGGGTGCACAACTTGGAAACTGTGTACTCGTGAACTGTTTTAAGAAAGCTTTCTTAGTATCTGTGGAAAACAGTGCCACAGGGAACATTCTCTAATGTGAAACCTCAAAAGAAAATCATTTAAGAAACATCCTGTTAGATTTGAAAGAGGCAGAGAGAGAGAGAGAGAAAGGGGGAGGTGTGACAAAGACAATGTTTAGAACATGCATAAAAGCAGAAACAGCTGTGGTATGAAAGGGAAAAATATCAAAATGCGAGCTCATTTGCCTCGTTAAGGCCTACAGGCGCTTGATAAAGCAGTGATGGATATACAAGCAGTGTCAGGGCGATTTGCATTTAACAAACTGACGCTTCCCAGCCTGTCATGTAATATTTATGACCAAGTGGATTGTGGTGTTCGCCTGGTTTCAATGCTTTAATAAGACATCAGGTTGCTGGTGGAAGAGTGACAGGGATGGATCAAGGAGGTCTGTTATATCTGGAGAAAGCTATCCGTTAAAGTTCCCTTTCTTGTGGAGAAGGACGCCCTAGAAGTATGGGATTTGTTGTATGCCATCTTTGCTCATGTAAATGTGACCAATCACTCTAACCACAGGGAAAGAATGTCATGTCAGTGCTGATGGCACCACAAGAACACAGGAACCTGTCATTATTGACTTAGCGATGCACAATATATCAGTAGTTTATTGGTTGTCGACAAATATAAAATTTGTTTCCCTTTTTGATCTGTATCTGTCAGTATTGGATATATAATAGTACATGCTCATTTCCCTGCCATTACTTACTGCTCGCATAATGTTAAAGCTGCGGTAGGTAACGTTTGATGCTCTAGCGGTTAATAAACAGAGCTGCTTGCGTCTTGCGGAAGAACATTGTAGCCGGAACTACTTCTCTCTGTTTATGTCTATAAAGAATCACAACGGTACCTGGGTTACTCCGCCGCGGTGCCCCCGAAGCAATCTAAAATATTATTATAGGTGCACCCTAGTGATTCAGGACAAACTAAAAACACGGTTTGGAAAATGGATTCATGATGTACTCGCTTATTACATACATTTTTCTACATTTTGAACACAAACGAAGTTACGGACCGCAGCTCTGATTGGTTGTTTCTTACCGGGAGCTGTGTATTTCTGCAAATAGCAATAGGACCACTGGGAGGAGCCAGAGGAGCTTGATTTTTTCACAGATTATCTGTATCAAATCCTACTGTCAGGACATAATGACAGGTTTAACAAATATGTAAAAAATATATTTTTACAAAAGTTACCTACTGCAGCTTTAATTTTGTACAATAATTTAATAACTCTGTTAAATGTGATCTTAAATCCCCCAATTTTTTTTCATACCATACATTATAATTGTATGATGCCTAGGATCCCTATAGCTTTTTGTGTTTTATTTTTATTGTATTTAGCCTAAAAAAGAAATTCATTTTCGTTCTTTCTTTCTTTCTTTCTTTCTTTCTTTCTTTCTTTCTTTCTTAAAGGGATAGTTCACCCATAAATACAACTTCTGTCATTGTATTCTCATGTTGCTCCAAATCCATAAAATGTTGGATAACTTTTGAAACACAAATTAAGATTATCTCAAAGAAACCTCTGTTTACCATATGTGATGCACTCTATGCATGTGTGTTAAAAAAAAAGCCTAAATAAAATTTCTTCATAATATAAAGTTATTGTATCTTTTTACAAGACTTGAAGTAAACCACATAACATGGATTCATTTTATGACACCTTTGAGCTTTTTGGATCTTCTAGGTTTTGGTTACTGAGACTCTCAGATTTGATTTACAAAATATCTTAATTTGTGTTTTGAAGATTAACCAAAGTCTTATTGCTTTGGAATGACATTCTAGTGTGAATAAATGTTGGCAGAATATATATATATATATATTTTGATGGACTGTTAGTTAAATACACATTCCTCATTGATTCTAATTCACAGGCTCACGTTTTGATTCTGATTTACATCCATTTCATTCAGCTAGAATTCTTTGATTTTAGCATCCCTATAAGCTGTGGCATCCATCCAATTTAACGCTTTCAAGAACCCTCCAAAATGAATGAGGCACTGAAAAACATCTATAATATAATTAAATATATACTGTATGTTGATTGCAAAAATGCTTCACATCTAAACTTGATTTGGCTGTCAGTGGGAAAAGATGCTTTTTGCTCCAGATGGTGTAGTTAGCAACAGCTAATAGGGCCATGCTAATCAGCCAAACCTTGACCCCTATGGGACTGATGATGATAGCAAATCCCACTCTATACACTTGCTGTAATCCCTGACTAGACGCTTCACGCCTTTGTAAGGCTCCATTTTCTCCATAGACCTTAAGTCTGTGGTCGGTGCCAGTATCAAAAGCCTCCGCCACCCCTGCTTCAACATTTCAGACCACCGGCCAGTGCCAAACCCTTTCTAATCACCACCATCATGAATAACAAATCCCATGCTTGATGGCATAACGTTCCTCTCTTTTATTTTCCAATGTGAGCAAAGAATGAGTCAAGAATCTTACGCTAAAAGGCCACTGATTGGGGTGCCGCAGTCTGTAATTTGCAATTAACGAACAGGTCGGGGATTTGATTCGGGTCAAGGTCCTCATTTGCATACGTTTTGTTCCCCCATAAAAATTCCAAGTGGGTGGTGCAGCAGCCTCCAATGTCTATTTACCCACAATCTGGCAACACAGACCCTCCCTCGGCATGGGCCAATCAGCCGCAGCTCGGTATTTCCTTCAATATAGTGGCTCTAATTTGGAACTGGCCCTTAATGAATACAGGAACCTGAGCAGTGATTGAGATTGCTACTTGATGGTAAGCTTGTTAGGGCTGTGAAATTGCAAGCACCACCTCTGGCATTGTAATTGTGGTTGTTTCTCACAGTCGCTTGACTGTGGGTCTGTTATGTTCTGGGCAAATGCTCAGAATGCAAAGTGGGGGACAAGAGGAGAAGTACTTGAAGTTTGTGGAATTTGAAGTTTATGAATGCATGTTTTATCAAAAACTGTAAGGATGACAAGGTGGCATGGTCATTTAAAGTCAACAGAATTTATCTTATTTACTTTCTTAATAGACAGTCCCAGTTAATGCCAATGCAAATGCTCTTGGTTCAGTTCTGATTTTGATTCCATTTCATTTGGAAATATTTCAGTTATAGTGTCCATTTTGTTTTTGAAAGAAATATTAATCAATTTTTTTTTTTTGCTCAATTACACTATAAAAAGTGTTGACTGATTTCTACATAATTTAACCCATAGAAATTAGGTTGATTCAGTAATGTTTAATAATATTTTTGACTCAAAGCATATACAATTTTAATTTCCCTTTTATAGAATTATACATTGAAAGCATATGATTTGAAGGTCATCATCTTAGCTCTTTTATGAATTAAATGTTATTTTAGCTTTTGCCTATTGCTGTTAATAATACAGGGAACTATGTATAAATGTTTATAGTGTCATTTTTTTAATGAAAATTAAAAAATTGGCATTTTATATATATATATATATATATATATATATTAGGGATGCACGATAATATCGGCACAACATCGGTATCGGCAGATAAAAGCCTAAAATGACCATCATCGGTATCGGCCGATATGAATATTTCTGCCGATGAGCCAAACCGATATTCTCCAAGTGAAATAATTGACCTGTTTTTCAGATGTGAATGTCTGTCTACATTTGTAAAATAATACATTTATGGTAGAATCAGTACAGAAGAGATACATGGATTTCTCTTCAGTAAAATTAAAGTTTAAATATATCAGTATATATTTGTATATATATCGATATCGGTATCGGCATCGGCCAAAATTATTTTGAAAATATCGGCATATCGAATATCGGCCAAAATCCAATATCGTGCATCCCTAATATATATATATATATATATATATATATATATATATATATATATATATATATATAAGTAAAAGAAAAAAAATAAAGTAATAAATTGCTGCAGTTATTTTGTCTGCCTCTTTAAATGCATGAGACTTTTAAAGTCAGGTGGATTCTGACTGACCGTTAATGTTTTGTATTGTTTATCAGCTGGAAAAAATAGTCCTGAAAGTAATTATATTTATATCGTTGTTCTTTGCCGTTAATGTTATATTTGTGAACTACCCTATTCTTTTTAAATGTAAAATTATTTTTAAACCTTTATCTTTATCAATATACATAAAGTTTTGAGTTCACTTCATAAAAAACTCATTTGTCATATGTTTTCGACTTTTTAAAAGAGTCATTTGTTTCAGATTTGGACTCCATTGCTCATGGTGTTGTTCCACGCAGCCTGCAATGCAAAATAGAGCAATAACGCCATTTCAAGACAAGTTGACTTTGAATGTTTCTTTTGGCAGCTACCCACATTTGACCCTGAGATCTTCTAATCCTGAAGCCTATAGTTAGATTTTCTTAATGGTTGTCTTCTGTAGTTAACAAGGATTTGGCACAGATGATCACCTGTTTACTCAATAACTACCCAAGAAGAACCCGGTCTCGCCATTATTCCCTGAGACCAGACCTCAGTAGGACAGGTAGAGTCCATAAAGGCCAGGGCTCAGTGGCTCCTTTCCTGTTTGGCTCCGGTGTGTTGAGGCATGCGTCCCTGCCCTCTGAGTCCCAGCACAGCTCTTGTTTACTTAGGCCTTGCTCGGACACAAGGATGCATATGGCACAAAGAGCAGCACTGGAGTGCCTTTCGACACGCTCTTGCAGAGTGCTGGGTCATGTTCTCTCGGTGAGTACAAGACAGGAAATCCATTTAATTACCTGTGAAGCAGAAGACTGAGTGTGGGGGGTTGACAGGGAAGGACTGGGTTCCAGGGAGGGAGCTCTACCCCGCAAGACCCTCCAGTCCTTCTTGCTTTGCCTCGCTTTCTCTTCTCACAGCTCCTCTCGCCCTCTTCGTCTGACTTTTCCCTTTGCCGTTAGCACTCACTGTCCTTCCCTCAGTCCTCTCAGTCCACCTTCCTTTCATTTGATTCCTTTCTACTGCTTTCTTGGCCTTCATCGGTCCTCTCTTTGTCCTCCTGTCTCTCTCTCCCACCCTCCACCATCTGTGTCATACTTTCTCTCTTATGTGAAGCTTCATTTTCAGTCAGACCTTGTCTCTCACTTTTTTTCTCTCTCTTCTCTCAGAGTCTTACCTGTTTTTTCCATTCATCTTTCCTTTTATTTTTTATTTTTGCTTGGGGCACAGAGGTCACTAGAAAGTTCTACATCAAGTTGGCACCCAGCTTTATATTTCTGCTCTTCAGTATAGAGAAAATGAAAATGTTAATGCATATCCTCTTTGTAAATTCTGTAATAATAATAATAATAATTATTATTAATGTATATATATATATATATATATATATATATATATATATATATATATATATATATATATATATATATATATATATGTGTGTGTGTGTGTGTGTGTGCGTGTGTGTGTGTGTGTGTGTGTGTGTGTATGCACACGCACGTATAAATGTATGACAGCAATGAACATATTGCGCTAATCACAGGAAGTGGAAAAATGAATGCTGCAATCTCTCTATCTATCTAGTTATCCAGTTATCTATCTAGCCATCTAGCTTTTAGATTTTAATTTTACTTTTTTTTTTTTTTTGGTGACAAATAAGTTGTAAAATTAAGGCTTGGAAAAACGATGCCTTACTTATTTGGTCTATTTGAGACTTCTTTGTTTAACATGTTGAAAATAATTGAGACAATTATTGCAGCATTCGTTTTTCCACTTCCTGTGGTTAGTGCTATATGTTCATGCTAATTATCTAACCTTCATCCTCTGGTTCACATCTAACATCATTAATCATGGTTAATCACAAAAACTGGTTGATTAATTGGTTTAAATTTGTATTTGATCAACAGCCCCATTTAACCTAAAATGTGTGTGCACATTTTATAATTTCAATAATTTGCTAATAATATATTAGGTATTGAACAATTTTGCAATAAACTATAAAAGTACAAATTAAAAGCATTTCATTAGTAGTCTGAGAATTTCATTGGCAGTCTCTATCTGCCAGTTAGTTGTGTGTGTGTGTGTGTGTGTAGCAGTGAGGACCTGTTCCTTTGAGACCGCATCTATTACTGCTGACTTGGCGTGCATGCATGCTTCGCTCACTTGTGGGTTTAAAAGCAACATGGCAGCCAGTGGGCCACAGCACACATGTTTGGCCCCGGTCTGCCGTAAAATGGTTTTCATGTCTTCATCCGTGTGTGCAGTGTGACTCTCCTGGTAATAGAAGTGGAATAGCAGCAGCAGGTCTGTCCTCACCAGGGGATGAGCTGTCATGTTTGAGGAAAGTTTGGCCTGGAGCCTGGCATTTGAGTTGCACCACAACAGCCTCTGTGCTGCTAGGTACGCCAGGTACTAAATTCACTAAACTTTCATCAATAGAAATAGAAATGACCAGGATGGCAGGTTTTTAGGTGCGGAAGTGAGTGTGTAACATTGCAAATTTGCCTATAAGAGCAAAATAATTAGAAAAACCAAACCGAATCCATTGGTTTTAAATTCAAGAGGCACGTGATGTATCCATAAACAGATGCTGAATTTTATGCACAAAGCAAATGACTGAAGGCCCTGAGGCATTCGGAATAACAGAAATCTTGGCTGATTTGGGAAGCTAGGTTTTGATGAGCACGGTTGCACGGCATGAATAGTCGAGAGCTTGGAAGCGCTTCACTGCTCCCTAGCAGCACATTAGCAGGCTGGAGGCTAACATTAGTTCTGTATGGAGGAGGGAAAAAACAGCAGAAAGTTTTCTGATAGCCCTAAGAGGTGTGCTCGAAGCAAAACTAGCCTACCAAATTAGATCTACTGCTTTGAATTGAAACTCTCAGAGTAAAACAGCTAATTGTATTTACTTATTTAGCATAGTATGCTCAGTAAACCAGGCCAAGAGACATCTGTTAGTAATTCATGAATATTTCAAGACCAGTGTTTACTTGAAAGAGCTACTGAAAAACTGTATGCCGTGAAGAAACGAACACAAGAAACTATGCTATGTTTATAGGTGGGAAAGAAAAGCGAATGCTAAATCTGTATCTGTTTAGGTCACAGCCTGGCACACGTTCGTTGCTGTGTTATCTGAGTTCATCTGGAAGCATCGTGTCTATTAAAGTGGCATATTTGTGTATAAACATCTGATAATTCTTCTGAAAGAGAGAGAGGAAAAAAAAGTATAAAGTGGTTTGCTGGTAAGGCTGGATTTTGGCACTTTGTGGCCTAACATGTAAACACTAGTATGGTCGATTCTTTGAGAGCAGTAAACCACCTTAGGCTAGTAAGTTTGTTATTGGCATCTTTAATGTTGCATATTTACATACATTTTGCCTCACAAAAAGATCCATACTGTGGGTTGCACAAATCAGAACAACAAAGATCTTTGTCAATTTTCATAAGTTACAATTTAAAGAAGCTGTATACACAATAGTCAAAAGTTTAGAATAATTTTTCATATGTATATTTGTGAATGAAAGCTCTTAATGCTCACCAAGGCTCCATTTGTTTGATCAAAACACAGTAAAAAAAAAATGAAATGTGAAATATTTGTGCAATCTAAAATAACGATTTTTATATATTTTAAAATGTCATTTATTATATTATATATAATATATTTTAAATGTATTTAACTCAACAAACTGATTTTATGGTCAAGAAACATTTGTTCAATTTCGAAAACAGTTGTCTGCTTAATGTTTTTAGTGTTTTAGTGTCAGCTTGTCAGAAGAATTAATGCACGCCTCCGCTTGAAGTTACGAGTGATGCCCGCTCGCCGTTTGCAGTGCATTAGAATGTTGTTTTCAAGCCGCAGCCACGCTTCATTATAGAAATGTATTGTTTGCATACTGTGGTGTATACTGTATTTTCCGGAACTATAAGTCACACTTTTTTTCATAGTTTGGCTGGTCCTGCGACTTATAGTCAGGTGCGAATTATTTATAAAAATTAATTTGACATGAACTGAGAGAAAGGAACCAAGAGAAATCATTACCGTCTACAGCTGCAAGAGGGCGCTCTATGCTGCTGAGTGCTTCTGTAGTCTACACTGAGCAACATAGAGCGCCCTCTCACGGCTAGAGACGGTAATGTTTTCTCTATGTTCTTGGTTCTAAATAAATGCAACTTCTAGTCCAGTGCGACTTATAGTCCGAAAAATACGGTACAAACAATGTACTAGATTATGGCCAGGGACAAAACCAGTCCACGCAGTCATCTCTCCATGGTTGTGTTGTCTCCGAGTTGTTTGCTGGCTTTCCCTCTTATGTTGGAATATCGCCAGATGTAAATTCTGACCAATCAAAAAGCATTTTAGGAAATACATCATGGCCAATGAGTGATGTGGATGTTGTCATGTGACTGCATTTTGTTACGTTTCAACTGGTTCGGACCAAAGCAATCAGTGTGGTGTGAAAAGGAAACAAAAAAAGCTGAAAAATGCTACAGTGTATAATTGTTTGCCCTTTGTTCGGACCAAATGAACCGAACTAGAGATGTGAAAGCACCCCAAAAGTACAGCATTTATGTGAAATAAAAATAGATTTGCAACATTATAAATGTCTTTACTGTCAAAAAACTGAGGATTACTGTGTTGCTTACAAAGGATATAAAGCTCTCTATCTCTATTTTCCTCCATTTTGTTCTTTTTCACCCCACGCTGCACCCTGGGTGGGTGAGACGGTTAACGATCCATTGGGCCATGGCCTTCCCACAGGGGGGGTTCAAACATAGTTCAGCACACTGCTCACAATGGGGAAGGAAAAGAAAAAAGAGCCTCAAAACACAAATCCTGCTTAAAAAATATTACAACGTCATGATTCCCTACAAAAGATTCTAGCCGTTTGTGAGTAGCTTTGATCTGTTAAAACAAACCGACAGCGACGTCAGCATCTACAAAGGTGGCAGATCAGAAATACATTCAAAAAGTACAGTAGTCATGGTCTCATATGGATTAATAGGAAATCAAAGCATTCATTTTAAATACTGTTTCCATCAGGACTATTGGATCCACATTTCAAAGCTCTGCAATGAAAGCCTTTTAGGTTTCAACCATAAAGAAGAGTTCTGGAAAATGTGACATCTTCACTAAAACACACTTAGCTGTCCAGCTTTGCTTACCGCTTTTTGTTGTCAACGCGTTTCAGATGTTTCCATCAAACACTAAAATGTATGAAAAGCTGGCAATCTCTCCTCAATAAATCCATTAATAAATTCCGGCGTGTATGATGGGATGATGCCAGAATGCAGTTTATAAGGGCATTGTGCAGCTATATATTTATTCATTTGGCTATTCATCCTAGTAGACCTATTTTTTTATTTATGTCTACACAGGGGAGGATAATTACTTCAGAGTGGCCTGGCAACACAATTTGTACCTGATTTATCATTTAAAGGGTGTTGTAAAACATCTACATTTAAGCCTACAACAATTTTACAGATTTTTACAGAAGAACTCTCTTTTTGCACACAAAAAATCAGGCCATGGATGTAACATTATGCTTTGTAGCGCCATGCTAATAGATAGCATTTTCCTCATGTTTTTTATTTTTATTTTTATGCAACGCTACCTTTACCTAAGATGATTGGCTGGTCTTAAGATGGAAGAAGCTGGTTTTAGCTGGTTTCCCGGCTTGGCTAGTTTGGTCAAGTTTGATTCCTTGCCTGACCAAGCTGGTTTTAGCTGGTTGTTTCAGTTGGTCTCTCAGCCTGACCAGCTAAACAAGTGGTCAAAACCCCTCTAAAACCAGCCTGTTGACCAGCTATGACCAGATTGGATGACCAGCTAAAACCAACCAACCAGTTTAGGCTAGAAACATTTGTTTCCCAAGGAGTTTTTTCTAGGAGTTTTCAGTAAACCAGTAGGTTCTAATATACTTGAGAAAGTTATCTGTTAACATCATTAGCATGGATCAGCAACAAAATTGAGACCATTACTTGATTATCTTAATGCCATGCTAATAAACCACTCAGCTGCATCCCAATTTGTGTACTTATGCACTATTGTGTGCTGATTTTTAGTATAAATGGTAAGTGTAGTGTGTTCAAATTGAAAATTCCGACAATAAGAAGTGCACTTCAAATACTCTGATACACTTGTTAGGATAATTACTTAAAAATGGCTTGGCAGCGCAATTTGTGCCTGATATATTATTTACATGGTCTTGTAAAACATTGAGATTTAGGCTCACAACTATTTTACTCTGGTAATGGATTGAAGAACACTTTTTCCCCCCACGAATAGGGCCATGACAGTAACATTATGCACTGTAGCACCATGCTAATAGATCTGCTCATAGGCACTGGAACCATTTCCTCCTCATTTGTTTTTGGGACGCGGCTGTACCTTCACAAGCACAGCAGATAATGGAGGTTCCTCTGGTGTGTTAAATCAAGAAGCACATTTTTCCCTCTCATTTTGACCGAATAAAAAATGAATACCATGTTAATTTGTCCCGAGGCCAACACGTGCCACGCCTTGGCTGAAAGGCAAAGAGGCCTGGCCTCTATAAATCACCAAATGAGACTGGAGATAGTGTGCAAGGTGTTTGCGGGAGATAGAGTTTTGCAGTGTGGGTGCTGGAGCGTGAACCCATCTGGGTGGGGGTTACGGGAGGAGGACGGGAGGAGGGAAGACAGGCTAGGCGGCATGGAGTCGCGACTCCGCTGTCCCCCGCCACCTGTGTGGGGGAACAGGGTGAGTGTTGGCAGGTGGCTGGCCGCCTGTGGCAGGTGAGGAAACTGTCACCTCCAGCTGGCATCCCAGGCCTACAGAGGACCTGTATGGAGTGAAAAGGAGAGGTGGAAGAGGAGGCTTGGGGGAAAGGTTGGTGTGCGCACGCCACATCCTCCTCTACCAGCTTGCACCTGCGTCCCACTGGGATGGGATGAAGGGTGATAGCCTCGAGACCCACAGCGAAAGGCTCAGCTGGAAAGCAAGAGTTCTATCACAGATTGTTAGCTTTACTGCGAAGTGAGGTGTCGGGTTTGTCAAGCATAGCCATAAATCACAGATATATTCATAGCCTGCTTTTTTTTTTTTTTTCTTTTTTTTTTTAATAAGAAGAGTATAATTGTTAGTTATTTTTAAAAATAGTATGTAGTTAGATCATGGCTTCTTTCCATGCGCTTTTAGCAACCAGAGCGGTTTAAATTCTAGCAAAGGTGGCCAATCATCTAACTGGAATAAAAGCAAACTGCACACTCCTGCCTTCACCCAGGCCAGAAGGAGCCGTGAAGCTCATCATGTTGAAAATAATTAATAACGCATTTAATAAATAGCTCCTGAGCCGCTGATGTACTCTCACCATCTGTTACAGTATAACATTCTCCACTTTATTAATGCGATACAGCCATTAGATGACTATGGAGATGACACAATAATACATGGCATCGTTCAGATGCTATTTGTCTCATCAAATTTCCAATCTGGTGCCGTTTTTTGTTGCTGTTTTTTCAGATTCTCCTGTCGACTGATTAATCTGACACATTTTAGGTAAAGATTTCGGCCTGCCCTTGGTGATCAAATGATTTCGAAGTGTGAGCCATTTAGAGAGAGTTTGCCCTCAAGCATGTTTACACAATTTACAGATCTGCTGCATTTGTTCAAGAAAATCTGGTCGACTAACAGCCCGCTGTGACTGGGTAGTTACATCATGTTGTGGTGTAGAATGTAATGAAATGTTATGTTAGAAGTTGTTTGAGATAATATACTTTGAGGAAGTTATCTGTTAGCATCCTTATGGTTTCTGTTAGCATGGCTGTTGTTTGTAAGCAGGCTAGCACATTGATCCTCAGAATCTCGGGATGTTTTTTTTTTTTTTTTTTTGATCATGTAAAGATAATTGAGATATTTACTTGAGCTTTAAATGCCATGCTACCTGACTGTTCAGTTGTGTCCCAATTTGCATACTTGTCAACATTATTCTAAGCGGTTTTGTAATATAACTAGTGTGAGTAATGTCAATTCCAACAGTAAGAAGTGCACTTGTGCAACAATTACATAGTGCATAGTTTTAGTTCATAGTGAGTAGTGTATAATTCAGGACACAACTAGTGTAATGATAACACCAGCAGAAGCTAACTGCTAAAGCTAACTTGCTAACAATATACATATTCTTTCAAATCATGTGATTTTAAATCCTGGAACAAAACCCTGTTTGAGTGAAGGCTTTTGACCATTTTCTTCCTGAAATCTCTATTTGATCTGACATGAATCATTTAATATTGGCTCTTTGGGTTGAAGGAGAGAATTGATTCACGATGTGCTTTAAAAGGCCAAAGCATGATTGGAAGTGAAACCTTGTAAATACTGTTTGGCCGATACGCCTTGTTTCCTGCTCATTGCAGCAGTTTCAATGATTTTGTATGCATGCACGGTAAGTCCGATGTCAAAAGGTATTCCCGGGCTTAAAGAACTGGATTGCTGTGCCCTTTCGAAGCTATGCTAATTTCCGTGGACACACAGAAGTGTTTACTATGTGTAAGGGAAAAGGCATACAGCATATGAGCCGTTTTTCACAGCTTGTTTGCATCTTGTGTTTTCAGGCGAAGCAGGCTGAGGAGGTGATGGGTGCCAATCCATGATTCTGTGTGTGGAAAGATGGGGCAGAATGCAGAATGGACAAGATTCGAGAGTAGACGAATGAGGTACCACCGCTAGAAAGTCATTTTCTTCTTTTCCAGTCTGTGAGCCTGTTATTCATGACGCACATGCATTCCCACCTGACCTGAGGTGAATCTATCTCTCTTAACCTGCAGCAGTCGAGATGGATGGTCAGAGTGGTGACTCTGGTACATCCCTCTGAAAGCATGTGTACAGTATGTGCGGCTGGACTCAAATATCACATTAGGATATGTCAATCAGTTCATCAGTGGCTTTGTCTCTCCTCTGTGCTTCGCTTTCCCCCACTGACTTAACGGTAAAGGCAGAAAATCTGAAATGTCTGACTCAGTTGGCACAGCATCAGGGGGCAATCAGTCACTTTGTGTTACATCATGGATGGCAGGTCAGGTAGAACAGACCCAATAGCTTTACTGACTGCTGGCCAAAGTAGAGTTTCAGCCATCCTTCACCTTACTAGGAAGTGCTTAAATATACAGCCATTCGGTTAGTCTGAATAATCAGGAGAGGATATTAAATATGGTTTTGAGTTGAGCAGCTTAACTATATTTAGTTTTCATTGCAGTAGAGTGTTCCTTAATGGCGAGAATGAAATAAATGCTGGAATATGAAGCTTTTTATTACATGTATGAATTATTTAGTATATAATATATTTTTCTGTGCTGTGAAGTTGTCTGTGGTTCTCAGCTAATGACCCAAAATCGACAAACATTTTACTATTTACTATTAATCATTCCTTGTATGGACAGCCAAATAAATAAGCTTATTTAATTAAGAAAGATAAAAACTCTTCCCATATCTTTTGTTGTTGACATAAAAGACTGATCACAATCACAAATTCATAAGCTAATTCGGATAGCTTGGTAGATGTTATTATATACTATCATTATTTTTAAGGACAACATGGGTGCTTAATATTCAGTTAAAATATGGGTCCTAAGTCAGCAATTTAGGTGCTAACCACTTTGCGAAGTACTAGGGCTGCACATATTATTGAAATTAAATCGCAATAAATGGCTAATCAGCAGAAGATGCGATTGTCATGCATATTTTTCAGTGAAGCACAGTTCTCTGATCTCTGATCAGTAGTAAATCTCCATCCAAAGGCCAGAGAGCACTCTCTTGCGCTCCACTTTTAAGCAGGTAATGGAGATTTACTGCTAATCATAGAACCGGCTTTACTGACAAAATGTGCATGACAATTGAGATTAATTGCTTTCGATTAATCGTGCCGCCCTATGAGGTACTGTACATAAACATCTGGTTATGCATTCCTGGCATATTTTCTTGTGAATGACACACAGATATTTTTATAGAATGAAGAGATATAAACGTTTAGTTACCCTTCAGTAATGTGTGCTTTAATCCAATTAAATAGTGGCCTTAACATTATCTTTCACAGTTTTAGATCTGGAGATACATGGGTGGTGCTTCAGTAAATCCTTCTATTCTTTTAAGAACGGACAAGAACATATCAAAGTAATTTTCTTTGGAAATCAAAAGCATGCCACAAATTCCGTCTATATGTTTTATAATAAATAACTTAATATTATTTTGCACACATTGTCGAACAATTCAGAATATGACTCTAAACCTTCTGTTTTACATTTACGGCGAAACATTCTCCTGTATTCTTTTGTAATACTTTGTCATAGCAAGTTATGAGGACACTGTTATAGCAGATGCCCCTTTTTTTCTTTCATTTTTCTAGCTCTCAGTTGACCAAATAACTTGGTCTGAGGATTTTATTGTGAAATGCTTTGATTGAATTGGTCTGTAGTTCATACACTATAAACCCTGTAAACATCTTTACAGGTCTGCACTGTCAGCATGTGGCCAAAATTAAGTAGTAATACTCTTGCATCAACCCATAACCCATTTTGCTAGTAGAGAGATTCACTGTAAGGCTAGACATTAAAAACATTTTAAAGTTCTGCTAAGGCTTTAAAACAAGTGCATAAATTCAAAATAATTCAGAATAATTTAATGCTCGCTGATGGAGGTTATTGGTTTGCTGGTGGATGGCTATAATATTTTCGGTTAATAGTAATTTTCCCTGGCATGCAGTGTTGGATGCATCAGCAAAAAAAGAAATGTTTCTGAAGGCAGAGTTATTACATTTTGATTAAAGATACTTTTTCCCCCAAATATATATATATATATATATATATATATATATATATATATATATATATATGTATACACACTTGTGTGTATGTGTGCGAGTATGTGAGGTTTTTTTTAGACATATTTTTTTTAATCTTTATTTTGACATTGTCTGTAGGGATTTTTGATTAGTCTCTTATTGTCATGTTCAGTGTACATGGATATGTTTATGTGTGAGGCTGAGCAATGCCATTCTTTAGGTTGAGAGCATTTGCTTTCTGCATTTCAATAAGTTGTTCCACATCATCATGAATAGATTTCATCTTGCAGATTTGCATAAGGTCAAGGCTGCAGATGATGAACTGACCAGAATGCATGGCAAACAATCTTGATTGACAGCTAGCTCCTTGTTGAGTTCACTGCTTGGCACCACAAAGACTTGTAATCATCCGACCTCTCACCTCTCTTTTCTTCTGATGTCTCTGGTAATGAGAATTCATTTTAATATTGGCATCAAACCTATCAAGCAATAGTTGCAAATATGCTCCATTCTGCATAATGCAGAATGCTCTCCGTTTGCCTCCTCCTGAGTCTTCTCAGATGGTTCATTGTTGAAGCAGCATCACAATGGCAGAAATATGAGTGTCATAAATAAAGGCTGACGAGTCAAAGCTTGGATTGTAGTCTACTGTGACAAAAGGGTATTATTCTGTTGCAGGGGCTGGGAAAAAAGTGGAATTATCTGGACCAGGGAAAAAGCTTCTCCAGCCATAAGACTCACATCCAAGTCTGGTTTTGCAGATAGACTTGTTCCAGCTTGTGGCCTGACTGTGCTGAGCATGAAAACAGATGGAGGAAGGGAAGAAGTAGAGATAGAGGCCGCAGGGGGAGAAAGCAAAAGAGAGGAGATATGACAGGAGCGGTGTGTCCATAAAGGAAAGAGAGCAGACCACTTTGGGCAGTTGGAAAGTGTGTTTGCTGACATGAACCCATGCTGGAGGGCCATGCTCTTCAAAGCTACAGCACATTTAATGTCATTTGGCACCAATCATGCGTAGACTGCATTATTGGGTGCTATTCTCTCTCAGACATTCACAAGGTGAGTAGAAGCTCGTTAAACAGTGAATAAGCTGGAATTCCATCAGCATTAGACTTTAAAGAGCATTTTAAAATCACATGTTTGCAACAAAAGCCTCATGGAGCGTTTACAAGCACTCTGGAAATAACAAAAGTCATGCTTTAAAGAGTTGTCATTGAGCCCGGCAGCATCCCTCCAGAGAGCTCTTGGCATTAGTCCTGTCCTCCATGTGCAGCTTCCTGAAAACATCTCAGTGCTTTTACAGAACTGGTTAAAAACCTGACTAGACCTTCAGATCATTTTCTGAGTGACTTCTGATAGCAATGGAGTCCTAACTGGCTGCAGGCCAGCATCTACTGGGCACTGGCAACATGTTCATGTGGATCTGCGCTACTCTGATTCTGAGGTTCCTGAAAGTTCTCTTTATTTTATTTATATATATTTTTCAAATCTGCAGAAAAGGCCAGCATGCAGCATGTAGTATTTTAGATGCTAAAGAGCGTATAGGTCTAGTTTACCCAAAATGTTTTAATTCTGTCATTACGTATTTACTCACCCTCTTGTCATTCTAAATGTGTATGATGTTTCTTCTTCTGTGGAACACAAAAGGAGATTTTTTTTTTTAAATTGGTTTTACAAGCTAAATTTACTATAATAGCTCTGCTTCTTATTAGTAAATGTCATTCCTGTGACTTAAATCTACTAAAAATCTATTTTTGTACTTTTTTTTTGGTTCAAAACTATGACAAAAAACATTCTGTTTGTGCATTATTATCCAAATCTTCAGAAACCGTATGTTAACTCTGTGTCTGTTAACTGTCCACAAAAGTCCTGCAGTTTTTATTCATTATGACATTTTGAAGATTTGTTTTAATGTTTCTGAAAGAAGTCTCTTACACTGTTGCGTTTTTATGATCAAAAATAAAGCAAAAATTATACAGCAATATTGTGAAATTCTAGCACAATCTAGAAGAACTGTTTTTATTTTAAGATGTAGTTTACTCCTGTGATGGCAAAGCTGAATTTTCAGCAGCCTTTACCCCAGTCTTCAGTGTCACATGATCCTTCAGAAATATCTTCTAAAGAAACTTTTAAACAGTAGTGTATCTTTCCTTGACAGTTCAGACTTTCAGTGATGGACAGATTAAACTTCACTCTGGTCCCCATACAAAGTTATTCAATGTCTGAGCATTTGAAAGTTACATTTCGCCTACTTTAGTAGCCTACTTATATCTGCATTTTCTTCACTCTTCATTACTTTAAATACTATCCTCTTTGATAGCAGCGATATGAGAACATACATAGCAGACTATTAAATATGTGCATGGCTGAAATGTTGACTAAATGACTAGTTTGTGAAGCACTGGGAATCCGAATTCCATCTATGTGACTAAATCTCTGATGTGTGCAGTAAAAGTTCTCACTTGTAAGCCGTTCGTTCTGTATTCTTTTGAAGGGACGATGCACTTCACATCTGTGCATCTTATTTTTATCCAGCGAAGCTGAGACGTGCATACAATTATTTGTATGCACATACGCCTGTCACATACAAGCAAGTAGCCAGGGGAGCCAAGAGTGATGTGTGTTACTGCAAATTGATCCTATCTGAAAGGGCTCAGAGAACCTTAACAGAGATCAAAGCTGACACTAAGGCGCTCAGACTGCCAACTGGAAAAGGAGGGGTGATAAAAGAGAGAGAGAGGGATGAAAAAAACTGGGAGTATCTCATCTTGTCTAATTACACATTTCAGACAGCTCATGACCAATTATCCTCCCCTTAGAAGCATCTGCCCTTCTCAATGACCGCCGAGCTGCAGACTGGTAAAAAAAAAAAAAAAAAAAAAAAAAAGATGCTCCTGAGTTCATGTTTTCTTCAGTGCTCATAAAGGAAGTGATAGCCATGCTGTGAGGACATCAGCTTTTTGTTTTGTTCTTTATTTATTTTTTTCAGGCCTAAAGCGTGTTTTTCTGCCCCTTTTTCCAGCTCTTAAGTCTGAAGTCCCACGGAGAGGTTCCTTTTTTAATGCTGACTTTCTTTAAGGTGACAGCAGCATTAAATCTGCAGTGGCTTGTTAGCTGTGAGGCAAAATGCAGACCCTTTCCACCATCTCTGTGTTTCAAAGAGCACTCTAAACCTGGGCTTTTCTCAAAACGATTCTCCCCCCGGGCAGCTTTTTGAAGCCATGATACACACTGTCCTGGCATCCCATAAAGCTTTTTTACACAGCAGGTAATGTCGCAGGGTCACCTCCAGAGGGGGTCGGAGAGGATGTATGGCCTGTCCTTGCCTGAGGCCACCTGTGGGCCGCTCTCAGGAAACAAGAAGCCGCGGTTCTTCCCTGGCCTCTACTCTATCCATCAAGGTCTGGAGCTGAATTTCAAACTATACAGGTGGTGCACTGCTGTTCCATTAAGGTAGCCCGTATTTGCTCAGAGCATTTTGAGACAGTGCCCAGAGCTAAAATATAATTCATGAAATGCCCAACTTTGTTCTCAACCCTCCTGGGATGGTGGATGGGTGAATAAAGAGTGTAAACATTGCAAATTATAACTCGTAAAACAAATGTTGAGCTGACCATGTTGGTGTGAACAGCTTTATTTCAGAGAGGATTCTGTAGCAGAATAATGTTTATACAACTTTAAATAACAGGCTTTTTGTGAAACTGTAGTAGATTCGTAACTAAATGTATTCTCCTGCTGCTGCCACAATGAAGCAATAACTGGAAATAATAGAACATAATAGAACATAGAGCAGTCTTTAAAGTAACCAATAATATGATGCTTTTAAGGCATTGTTACAAATGGGTGTAGTGCTAAACGAAAGACTAAAGTGCTCAAGGAAGATGGTGGTCAAATGAGGAGTTTACTGATGACAAAAGAGAATACAGACAATATACTAGATTACATTCATAGATACACATTCAGCATTAACAAAGACATTCAGGTTCGGTTACAGCACATTGACATATCTAATCATGGACGAGGAGGAACCGAACAGAAGGGGTATTTGAACACACAGAAGGTAATGAGGGAACAGGAGACAGGTGGGGAATAATCAATTAACCAAAACTAGAACAGGAAGATCAAATAAGGAAACAGAAAGTTCATAATAATAACAGGCATATGATGTTAACTGTTGTATATGTTATACTGTATAAATTTATGACACAGCTCTGTGGAATACTTGATTCTGATTGGTCAGTTGTGACTTTCCAAGGTATGTTATCCCTCGATAACAACCTGCAAAAGCTAATAACACCAGTTCATCCGGGTAACAGCAGTCAGCGCTGTACTCTTGCTTGAACTATTTTTTTCTTGGTGGAAGCTTTGTGTTTGTTTAGCTTATAAAATATTAAAACTCGATTCAAAATGGTGTACAATTGTTTAATTACGTCATCCTGGTATCGCAGACTCGCTCTCATTTCATACAAACTGCCATTTTGCTTCTTTTGCATCTTTTTTTTTTTTACTTTACATTATTTTCATAACTACACCATATTTATATTTCTTGCTTCCTGAAGCATAAAGATGATGCTTTTTAGAAACAATGTAATGACGATGATTTATGATTAGATTTATCGATTTGGGATTTATCTAGATTGCGGATGGTCTCATAAGTTTAGATAAACTGAGGGCCGGATCTGCCGGCTTCAGAGGGGGGAGATCAGCCAGATGCACAAGAGTGTCTGTCCATCAAAACGCAGACCTTTCCCACACAGCGACAGGCTCTAGTGAACCAGACAATTGCAATGTAGCCAAGTGAGAACAGGGCAAGATGGAGTCACGTTCAGCCACTGAAGTTGTTCCAGAAAGAACCACTGCAGATGCCTCTGCTTTGAACGGAGAAGATCTCTAACAACCAGCCAGTCAGAAAGAAACTTTACATTACAGCATACACCCACTCACGGCTCCGACCATCACTCAAGGTCGAAGAGGGGAGAGAGTCAGGGTGCAAATAACCATCTTTATAGTGGATAGACCCGTACACATCTAAGTGCAAATGATTATTAGCGTAGAGACGTTTTTAGGAGCACTTGAGGTTATGTTGACTTACTACAACCAGAACTGGCGCTACAATGTTTTTCTTCTTTTTCCTCCCAGATTAGAAAACTGCTCAAGAAGCATTTTTTGTAATTCCCTTCTTTTCTTTTCTGTGGCATCCTTTACTTATCTTTACTTACAGATAACGTTACTTATCTTCTCAGGCTCTGTGTCAGCTCTTTGGTCCGTCAGCATCTTTACGTTCATATAATCTGCTGCGCTGTATAGTGGGCTTCAGCCCTTTAGCTGTGTTATTAAACCTCTGTCCTTCAGGGTGGAGGGAATGAAGTGCTTGTTTGATGGAGCGTTGGAGAATCGGACCCCTCCTTCCACTCCTTGTAGATGTGCCGAGGGGTAAAAGGCTGGCTGACACAGACTCGCGTGTGTGATGCATCTGCCGGAGCTCCAGCTGGGTCAGCATATCGCTAAAACCGCCAAGCAAACTTGTGGTAATGTTGCACATGGTCGTCAGGAACCACATGAAGCCCTGTGGTTCAGCCTGACAGTGATTCCACTAAAGGTTCTTGCCGAAGAACAGACTGGAGCTCATCTAGCCCATTGTGATGCTAACGGTAACTGACACTATCAACCAACAGATTGTGCTGCCTGTAATAACCTACCAAAATCACTCAGTCCAGAGCCAAAAATGTCTTGCTGAATATTTAATCTGCCCTTCTTGAGACTTGTGTTTCGGCTCAAACTCTTCTTTTATGTAGGCATCACACACAGCGTGTTATGAAAGATTAAGTATAGTAAGTATAGTATTGTACAATGTACAATGTTCTGTCAAGTTTTGTCAGTTCCTCTTCTTAAATATATATTTTTTTTATTATTCTAGAAAATACATGTGTAAGTTATTTGGGAATAATGTGAGACTGATGTGGGGAATTAGGCTTTATGGCATTCAAAACTAAATGGAGAAAGACGTTTAGGTTGTAATTTCTGAATTTGAATGGAACTAGAAAATAGCTATTTAAATTAAAATTCATGTTTGAATGTAAGGGAGTACAATTTTTAAAGATTTAATATAGCAATATAGATTTATAGAAAATATACAGAACTATAATAATAATAATAATAATAGTTATTATTATTATTATTATTATTATTAAAATATGTATTATTATTATTATTGTAAAATATTATAAATATGTATTATTAATAACACAATAACAACAATAATACATATTATTAATAATACTATATATTGTACTACTACTACCAATACTAATAACAATTTATAATATAATTGTTTTTGTTGTTATTATTATCGTCATTATTATTATTATTATTATTATTATTATTATTATTATTATTATTAATAATAATATTATCATCATTACTTCAGCAGCCATTACTTTAGTCCTCATAAATCTTTAAATACCATTCTAATATGTTGATGTGGGGTTTAGGAAACATCTCTCATTATTATTAATGTTGAAAACAGTTGTGCCGCTTAATATTTATGTGAAAAATCTGGATTTATTTATGAAAAGAAAGTTCTCAAGAGCAGTATATTTGAAATGGAAATCATTTGTAACATTACAAATGTATTTACTGTCACATTAGCTCAGTTGAATACATCCTTGCTGAATAAAAGTGTGTGTGTGTGCATGTGTGTGTGTGTGTGTGTGTGTATGTATGTATGTATGTATGTATGTATATATATATATATATATATATATATATCATCTTTGAACAGTACTGTAGAAGGTACTTTTAACCTGGTACTTTTACCAAACCCATTTGTGAAAGGGAGTCAAAATTCCCATCAATAATTGTCCCTGTGAAAAGTGTAAGTCACTTGGGATGAAACATCTGTGAAAATGTCGTGCTAGAAGTAAACTGATATAAAAAATGGCCAGACTGTTAGCAAATAACAGTTAGGGACTTTATTTGACAGATTGTGTGATTGAGAATAACCTTACTTGGACTTTTCTCCTCACAGTAAGGTCACTTAACTCTTTTACCTGTAAGACCACTGGGACATGGGAAAACTCATACTTTCACGGTGAGGTGACGTATGGTGGTACTTTTGATGACTGAGTTCACTAGCTCTGACAAGCCTGAAACAGAGAAAAAGCTTCTCTCCGCAGCAGGCCAAGCCCTGCCCTTTAAAGGTCTCGATCAGTTTTTAAAATTTATAAGAGCACTGGGGCATGTGCCTCAGGTTCAGATTTCTGAATGCAGCTCTGCGTCTGTTCAATGTTCCTTTCTCCCGCTTGGCGAAGCTTATTAGTGACACTGGTGCAATGCCCAGCACTTCAACCCTTCCCCCTCATATCTGTCTGAGTAAAAGCCTTCGTGGTCCAGCATTATCTCTACTGTAAACAGCCTCTCATATATGAGCTCAGAGCCATTAATAGGACATGATAGATAAAAGAAAGCCATCACTGACATGTGTACAGAGAAAGTGGTAGAGGAAAAGATCTTTAGTGAACCAAGGAGGAATTATTAATACTGCATATAAACGTTATTTTGTTTTTGTTTCATTCAGAGCTAAGGGACAGCTATTCTGAACACTATTTCTTCTGAAATATCCTCTGTTTAGCCAAAAATGAAATGCATTAACCCTCAGGCCATTCGACATGTAGTGGAGTTTCTTTTTCAGATTGTAATACTCCACAAGTAATCCATTTGACTCCAGTTCATCAATTAATGTCTTATGAAGTAAAAAGCTGTAAGAAGAAAATACATAAGTAAGGCCCTTTAAATCTCCAAACTGTTGCTTCCAGCTAAAATATCATCTAATCTATCCATAATATGACTTCTTCTAGTGAAAAAAGTTGTTTTATCTGAATTGTGAGACAAAATATGCACAAACAGTCCAAAAAACAGTTCAATACAAATATTTCAGTGGATTTTTTTTTTTTTTTTAATGAGATTTTCACTAGAGGAAGCTTTTTTATGGATTGTGGACTGGTATTTTGGCCAGAAGTTATGTTTTAAAGTTAAAACGCCTTAATGATGGATTTGTTTCTTACAAACAAACAATTTCTCGTTTCATAAGATTTAATTTTAACACTTTGATTTGATTTAAGATTTAACACTTTGGTGTTGAATGAAATGTAAACAGTATTAGCTTAGCAACATGCTAACGGCAAACTCTACTCAATTTTCGAGTCTCAGTGAGAACCTCTGTGTTTAAGCTACACAAAGCTACTCTGCTATTTCAATTGTTATATGGTTTCATTTTAGTTAGGATGCTGCCTCAGTGGTCTTTCTAGACACCAAGGCAGCTTGCTAGGTTTTGGAACACAGCCACTGTCTTTAACAATAAGGTTCACTTTACAGACAACCAACGAATTGATTGGCTGTCCCAACGCTTTAATGTTTGCATTTAAGGCGCCGTTCAAACTATTAGCTCTTCTGAATTCGCTAGCACCCCTGCATCAGTGCTCGGTCTAATATTTTCATGCTTGTGTGAATTTTCACTGAAAGCTCATCCTCCCCCTTCTACGCTTCTGTATCTCTCTCCATTTTCTCCCTCCAGCAGATAAACGCACTCCTCAGGCTTGCTCCTGCCACAAAGCATTCTGTAATAGTCTAATTGTGGCTAATGGTTTGTGCAGCTAATTAAAGTGTATGAATTACAGTAATCAGTCAGACGCGTTGAGGCTCGCATCTCCCTGCTCCTCCAGGCGTGGAGGGGCAGAGAAGTGGGACCGGAGAGAAATGACCAGACAGGAGGGAAAGGAGGAGGAAAGCTTTGTGGGATGGTGATCGGTTTATCCGTGCAGAACATAATTAAGAACTTTTCTTCCACATTAAAATTGGTGCCACTGAAACAATATTTACCTTTTGGATGCTCCATGTCGGCAGTCGGTGCCCTGATGAATGGATCAGCAGGCTTGTGTCGCTTACCCCTGCAGCATTTGAAGCAAATCAATGCAAGTGAAACAATCACACAAGTCACAAATATAATAACAGCTAGTGGGTGGCTAAGATTTGTATAATGTACAGTAATGGGATGAAATAGAAGTGTGTGTATTCAAACATTGGGGCTGAGTAAGATTTTTTTTTTTTTTTTTTTAAAGAACTTTATGCTTGTTTATTTGATACAGTGAAAATGGTAATATTGCAAAATATTATAAACATTTTAATAACAAGTCTATTTAAATTAAGTGTAATTTATACTTGAAATGGCAAAGCTTAATGTTCAATAATGTCACATGATCAAAAGCAAATAGTAAATAATGGTTCATAGCATGATGAGTCCTTGGTCCCACCCACTCTTTCTGTTTCTTTTCGTCTTTACTTATCAACTTGTCGAGTTTTTAAGGTAACACCTGCACTTTTTCACCTTTAAGAGTTTAAAATATAGTAAAGGGCATCAGGGATAAGCACTTTTGAAATGTAAAGGTTTAAATCCTATTAAAACAGTGCCAAAATGAAGAGAAAATGAGTTGATTGATGTGATTACATTTCCATTATGTTGCTCCTTTTGCCTTAAAGGCCATGTAGGATCTGTTTCTGTGAGACAAGGAGCTGAGACACTGATTAATTAGATATGCTAAGCTTCTCACCATTAGAAATGTTAAGCCCCTTCCATATACATAGACTAAGTCCATTTCTTAACCGCCCATTTACAGGGGATTCATAGACATGTTATTGCGTGTCATCTCCTGATAACATTATTAAATGTCTCAGTAAATCCTCAGTTAAGTTACAATCTCATAAAAGTGTGGACGAATTTGGCAGGTAATGCTCTGCACGTGAATTGCATATGTGGTAGGTCCCCCTCCACAAAATTCAATGTTTTCTTGATGACCCAATGTACTTAGAATAAATTAAAATTATAAAGTCCAGATGACTGAAAGAGGATCAGTGTTCTCATTTTCTCTCTCTCTCTCTCTCTCTCTCTCTCTCTCTCTCTCTGTGTGTGTGTGTGTGTGTGGGATGATTTCATAGGGATCTAATAAGGCATGTGGCAGTCTTCACCCCGCCACAGACGTTATGGAAGAAGTCAAGGGTAAATGACAATGTGCAATTAAGAGGACAACGAGGAGAGGGAGTCTGACTGAACCATCCTGCAAAAATGCCTGCATAACAATTTGTCACAATAATTATGAATAATTACAGGCAGCATCATAATAGCATTTATTGATACACCTGCACATAATTGTCTAAAAATGGTGTGCTGTGTTGTACAAGTGTGTAGTTGGGGATGTTTCGATCCTTCTTCAAAGAACTATGCATCTATATTAGTCAAACACGTGAACCACCATACCATGTAATTGGCAAGTGGAGCAACTGACATTAGCAGTACGAGACATTGTTCTCTTCGATGTGTGATGACAAGAACATCATTGCTCTAACTGCGTAATGCACTGGCATGTGACAATGTAATGGCCATTTCGTAGTTGATGGTGTGGCACCACCTCTCCAGAGACTTGATTCAGCAGTTCCTTGAATAAAAGAGCATTCTCAATAAATATTTTATTTTATTTTATTGGTTTTGGAACACTTTGGGACAGTTAATATGTCTGCATTTCATTATTTTGTAATTCTTATTATTTTTTTTTTCAATTTTAATTTGAAAAGTTCTATTGATGTTGTTTTATATGTATATATATATATATATATATATATATATATATATATATATACACACACACACATATATATATATATATATATATATATATATATATATATATATATATACATATGCATATGTATATATATATATATATATATATATATATATATATATATATGCATATGCTGTCAAATTATTATTCACGATTAATCACATCCAAGATAAGTTTTTGTTTACCTTATATACGTATGTATACTGTTTATATTTATGTGTATATATAAATACACACGTACAGTATATATTTTGAAAATATTTACATTAAAACATTACTATATTAATATTATTACATTTTATATTATATATAAATATATTTCATAGAAACATATCATATAATTGGCATGCTAATTCTTAAATATATGTACAAATGGTTGTATTTATACATAATAAATATACACAGCACACACACACATATATTATGAAAACAAAAACTTTTATTTTGGTTGCGATGAATCATGATTAATTATTTGACAGCAATAATAGATATATATATAGTTTTACAATTGTTTAACTACTATTTTGAAGAAGAAAACTAATTACAATAAAATCAAATAAATTTTAATAAATGCCAGTTGGTTTGATATACAGTATTTATACATAATGGATATGTACTTATGTTTAAGGTATTTACACTATTTCTTTAATTGTATATAGTATCTGGACATTTTTGGACAGTTAAATATGTCTGACTGTCTTTACAATTTTTGTAATTTTTTTAGTTTTATTTCTGATTTTGTCAATTTTAGTTGATATAGTTGTAATTTTAACAGTTCATCTATCATTGTAAAATTATTATAATAGCTATTTGAATCGCACCTCTTGTGATCCATTTGTCAAATATTGTGAGTTAAAGTCTGAAAAGTTTTTTTTCACCAAAGGTAAGGGGAGGGAGTGAAAAAACAGACTGTTTTTCCATTAGTTTTCACACATTAAATTAGAGTACTAGTAAAAGGGAGTTGGAGGCAAGCCATACATCAACAGACAAATGTGAAGCTTTTACGCTACCATTAAGACCACTGTGCTGAACACTATCTTACTCTCGCTGAAAGGCATGTTATGAGGATAGTAAAGTTTTACTAGTCCATGATGGAGATCATTACCGTGTTGGAGGCCCATCCTGTCAAGTTCAGAAGCACATTAAACAAATCAGCAAAGAAATTTGACATGTAAATAAAAACAGGGCATGCTAATGTATAGCATGAAGTACAGGCTAATGCTGTTGTGGTAAAAACTATAAAATGGACAGCATCATTTATTATTGAAGCATAAATGATGCTTTGAATTCTGTATAGTACAAATTAAATATGAAGTATTTGTAAATATTTCTAGCATTAGCATTAGCACCGCAATGTTTTTGGCCATTATCGTATCACAAAGACAGTAAGTAACAACGTTTATGAAGCTGAAGTTCTCCTGCGATATAAAATGTAAGAATAAAGAGACGGTGAGAGTGAATAAGACACGCACCTCTGACTTTTTCCGTCAAGTCGAATCACAGAGGGAAGTTGTTTTGCCCATTCAGAAAGGAAAAAGAGAACCGAGCTCATAAATCAGGGAGGAAATGCATCACTTTTTGTCTAACAGATTGGCTCACCCACTCCAGCGCATCACTCCCCATCCTTTAAATGGCCGAATGAATTAGTAACAAGCACATTTCTAGCCTTTTAATTTGGCTAGCATACAAAATACTGCTTCCGATAAATGAGCTTTGGAGTTTCTCGGTGACAGTGATATCCATTATGTGTTTAATTATCTTCAAAGTTAAAATGAAGGACTTCTCCTCCGCCCCTCCACCCCCTGCTAATGGGAAGATGAGGCAAAGCGCATTTCAAACATGAATAGGAGGCTGACGAGTTAGCCAGCGCCCATTTCACTTTCCCTGATGCAAATTGGAGCAATCAGAAAAACCTCGTAAGAAATATCACCCCTGTTGTTATTTATTCCTTTGCCTTTCATTTCCAAGTCAAATTCCACTGGGCTAATTTGATATCTTCTATGAAATGGCAGTCCAAACAAGTCAAGATGATTTGTGCATTCAGGGTAAAAACTGCTGAGGAAAAGGTTGGGCTTGTCTCAAATGTCATCAGAAAGACGGGTTGATTGCATTGTGCTCAACTGTGTTGCTGTGATTTTCAGGCGGAAATAATCACCCATTAATTTTCTGTTAAGATTTTCAGCGGCACTAGGCCGTCCCGTGTGCCTAAAGTTTTTTGCGAAAAGATTTTTAGTTTGATTCAGCTACAGTATTTGTGTTTGTCAGTGTTGAAGGCTAGTGCATTTGTCAGTTTAATTTGAGTATTTTTATATACTATTTTTTTTTTTTCAGTTTTCATTTTATTTTAAACTATTTTTATTAATTTTTAACACTAATGACAATGCCATTTACTAATGTTTCAGAAACTATATATATATATATATATATATATATATATATATATATATATATATATATATATATATATATATATATAATACAAATTCAAGACATTATAACTGAGATCTTCCAATAACTGAAATAACAGACTATTCTCTGGTGACGTGTGCCAGATTTCCTTTATATTTATGATGTATGCAACAATACAGATGAAAAAAAACCTGCGACTACCTCAGTTTCATTGCAACTTCAAGATTTTGCTTTTTAGTGTCATTTTTTAAGGTGGGGAAACATGTTTTTTATAGTATGATCTAAAGGAAAAGCACATAATAATTAAGACAAGCGGTGTAAGACAAAGCAGTTCTAACTAGCACAGTGTGAGAGATACCGTGTTAGCATTGCAGTCCTTCATCCTCTGTGCCTGTCTTTCTCTCCCATCCGTCCTTTGATTCCGTCTCCCTCCTTCCCACCACCCTACCATTAAATAATTTTGCTGTTGGCTTTTTCTATTTGCCTGGAATTACCCAGGAACAGTGCGGTTCTCTCCTGGGGGTCTGTCAGTGCAGCGCTGTAATAGCTTCTCTCTCTAATAGGTGTGTGACTAGCCAGCTATATGGACTCTAAAATATAACACAAATCTTTATCTAAAGCCACTCAGGTACCTGTCTCGCGCCGGCTGCCCTGCTAGCTGCTAACCTCTCCCGCTCCATCATGCTAACGCTCCTCACTATGTCCAGTAATCTCTCTGCTTTTTATCTCTGGGTATGAGGGAAGGCGGTTCGCTCGGCACCCAGCATCCATCTTTTATTGACTTGGAGGCCACTTCAAATCAATTTCTCTCTCAGCCCGTTCTCGCTTAATCACCTGGAAGAGAGGCGGCACGTGTAAATATGAGAGACGGAGAGACACTACAGTCGCACCGAAGACCATTCAGCACTATTCCCAACACAATAACCATGCAAACTACATTATCAAAAGAAAACGTGCCCCGACTAGATTTGGTTTTCTTGTGTAAAAATGTTGTTCAGGATTCTGATGGAAGTGCTGCGTGTTGGGAAATGCAGTATGACCCCCATAAGATCTACCGCGGCGTCCTCCTTCACAGAGGAGAATTTACGAACGTGCTGGTGAAGTGAGATGCGCGACGTGTAAATTATTATGTAAATCTGTCCAGGGCTGCAAGGCTATGCTGGTCTCAAGAGTGAAGCTAACCTGACTACAGTGTAGATCAAGTCTGCAGAGTGGAAATATATGAGTTACACTGTAATCAGAACTTCTGTATCCTATAGAGATGGAAAAAGCATTGAAAAACGTGTTATCTATCTGTTTTCCACTCGGTTTTGCTTTACACCCTTCTGGTTAAGACAAACTTTCCAGGTTAAGGTGCTCATCCATGTCCACAACAGTTTAACTGAGGCTGTCTACCCATCCTTTTCCAATGTAGCTTCACCAGGATGGGGCTCCTGGTTTACCTTAGCATCTGGTAATCTAGAAAACCACCTACACAAGCATAGGGGAAAATAACTAGTTTTTTAACAGTTACTATACCACCTTAATCTAGATTTCCAAAAGTATTATGGCAGTATGTTTCATCCGGAAGGCTTTTTTTTTTTTTTTTTTTTAATCTACTAACATTGAGCAACACTGTTACCAGATTAGATTGCTAACTAAAACAATTAATCTATCACTATTACTGACATCTTTAGCAATTGAAATTGAAGCTTAGAAACTTACTGAAATAATTGTAAATTCAGATTTAAAGTCCTGAAGTTACTAAAATTGAAATAAAAAACAAAGCTTACTTTGCTATTTTAGAAATAAAATTTGAATACTAATCTAAATTACAGAAATCAACTAAAATTGTAATATAAATAAATAAAAAAATAAATAAATAAAAGCCAGTTCAAAAGATAAATAAATACCCACATAATATTTACTGGGGAAAAAAAAGTCAAGTTAGTGTTTTCTTTTCAAATGTTAATGGAGACTCATAGCATTTAAATCATTTTGTGCAGGCCGCATTTCAGCGCTGCATATGCACTCAATGCATGTCTGCTTTGTTTATGTCAATGATTTATTTATCCTGTCCATTGAGCGTGTAGCCGGCGGCGGGAATGTGATTTTTTTTACTCTGAAATCACCACCTCCTAATTATCTGTCACAATTTCTGCTATCCCATGCCGAAGACATAGAATGACCAATAATTACCCTCCAGCCCGCATCTTTCAGTGTGTTGCCATTGATTTCCTGGCTCCCTTATACCCCAGCCCCTTTCTCTCCCTCTCTCTCTCTCTCTCTTTCTCTCTCTCTCCTCCTCCATCACCCCTGAGACAGTGAGCATATCCCTCGCCACCAGACTCCTGCCGCTCAATGTGAAAACAATGCTTTGGTTGATCATCAACTCACTAATAAAAATTAGACATGATCGTTCCAGTGCTGTCAGTGTGTGTGTTTGTTTGTGTGTGTCCCTGCACCACGCTGCTATGTCTCAGCTCATGCTGTGACACACATGACGTGCATGTGCGTGTGTAACAATTGAAAAGGATGAGCAGCTGTCAGTGGTGTAAATGAAGATAAATCAAACATCATTGAGAGTGTGTGTTGTTTACTCGGTGGGATTCCCAAAAGACTCAGGAGGAGCTGAGAGAAAGTGATCACAAATGTCGAGCATTGATCACTCACAATTTGAAAGACGTTGATTAATCGGCGCCAACCTCAACATTTGTGCACAATCAACTGGATAACATTGTCAGCAAACGTATTCAAAATGGCAACATTATAATGGAGTTAACATTTTGGGTTACTATACAATAATAAACAATATTGTATGTATCATTTTATCAATCGATCATTCTATCAATTTTATCTGATCTGGACTGTCTAGCAGGATCTTGTTATCTCTCTCAAACAGACATTCAGGCCACACTAGTTTCAACCTACAATTAATGACTATGTTAAGACCAAGCATAAGCGGCTTTTTATGCAGTGGGCTGAATGTATGGTCAAGCGATGAACCATAGCCCACTATGTCTAGCACAATAATCCAAGTCCACCTTTGATCAACAGTCATGTAGTTAAATGCTCTTCAAACATTCAGAATAGTAGAACAACTTGCATTTCTTTAAATTGTAGTTTAGTGCATTTTTAAATAATATTTCATGCTCTGACACTGGGCATTTAAAACCATGTTGTATTTGGAAATGCTGCTAATGAGGTTTCTAATTTCCCCCACCCCTTACTTTTTAGGTCATTCTTTCACCCCCGGGTCCATTCCAACATTCACTTAGCGTTGATGCCTGGCACAATGGGCATTTAGTTGTCGCTGAGCAAACCATATGACTCTGCTCTTCTACTACAGGCAGTACGGTTACATGGCAGAAGGCCCCTCCTGCCCACCCCAGCCCCCTCTAGATGCCCCTTCAACCTGATGGATGTCATCAATAATGAACGCCCGTTGCTCACTCCCACCCCGGGACACAGAAAATCACAAGCCAGCCGAAGTGACAGCCCGAGCCCAGCAGAGGTGTGATAATTCACATCCACATTTATACTTTTAAATTTCATCAAGTAGTTTACCTCCCCAAACATGCCACAGGCTGAGGGGGAAAGCTGACAAAGAAATGTGGCTTTGATAGGAGCTGGAGAAATCCGGCCTGACTGTCTTTGCTCAGGGTAAAACCCACCGAATGAGGTAAATGCATCAGCGGCAGGGGCTGTCTCGACACGGGTGGCAGGGGGAGGACGGAGGTGACTAGAGAGAGAGAGAGAAAAGTGCTGGGGAAAGGCTGGATCCAGCAGCTAGGACATAATGAAGCACACCAGGCAGGGTGAGCATTAAGGGCTGTCACTTGTATTGGCAGCCCCCCCCCCCTCCCCTCCCAACACCTCTCAGTGCACAGCAAAGACAGTCAGCTGGACACGGCTTCAGAATTCATTTACAGTCTCTATCGCTGACCCAAGGAAATGTAGATCCAGAAAAGTGAGAAAGAGAGGTGAGAAAAGGATCAGAGATGAGGAAAAGAGAGTGGAAAAGACACACTTACCAAAAGTACTGTTACCATGTTTTTCAGAGGCTTCTTTTCAGAGGCTTCTTTTCAGTTGCACAAGATTGTTGCACAAAATTTCATTTTAACTGTAAATAGGCATAATAAATGATGTGTCTACAGGACATGTATCTCAGTACATACCTCAGTGTGGGGTCACGGTTCAATACGATTTTAGTACAACAGGGGAAAAAAAATCTACTATGCTCTGTTTGTTTTCATTTACTTTGAACAGATTCTTTGAACAAATTAAACAATTTTCAACCTAGATGTGAAAATACTAAATATTATTACATTGTTACACACACACACACACACACACACACACACACACACACACACACATATATAATCTGCAGTACATATATACATAGAAGGAATAAATTATTGAAATATATTTGATTTAGTTTACAGATAAACAAGGGGGGAAAACATGTAATGTAGCCTATATACACAGAGCTCAACGTCCTGTTTGTTTATTTTACAAAAGCACAATGTTTTGTCTTCATTTTGTTCACAGACCTTTATACAGTGATGAATTATTAATAATACAATAAGCGTTTAAAGTTGATTCTGCTGGTATAAGGAAACAGTTGAAGTTATCACGGCTGCACGTGCACGCACCCTCTCACTCACACACAAAACACATCAGTTCCAGCATTGCTAACTTGACAGCACAGTTGGTACTTCATCAAAATAAAATACAGTGAACCAAACATCAGTGCACCCGCCTCTGTGTCACCGTTGGAACACGACTGAAGTACAAAGCCTATAATTTACATAATAAATAATAGTTTAGCATTCGCAAATATGGAAATATTATGGAATATGGAATATGGAATATGTGGATTTGTGCCGAATGAGAGAGGTAGGACACATGAGCACAAAGCTCCATTTCACAAACAGTTGAGTGCACAAGCCTTTAAATTAGGCCTATACTACTTTGTTAGTCTCTGAGAGACACATTCAGAATCAGCACATAGTCACTGTCTAGTGGGCTTTGTTTTTCAAGTGCGCATTGCACAACTCACAGCATTAGCTGTTATTCTGTTGGCAGCCTGTTATCAAACAGTGTTGCATTGTTGTGGTGTTGAAATGCCTGTATTATATATATATATATATATATATATATATATATATATATATATATATATATATATATATATATATATATATACATACATACATACATATATGTACATTGTAAAGAAATATTAAAATGTAACTTGTTATTTTCATTATTTTGATTATATAAGTGAGTGTTGGTGAGAGAAAATATTTTAAGTGCTGTTAAAATAATATAAATAATAATTCATAAAAAATTATATATATAAATACATGTATATGGTAAAAATAAGTTTTCAGTGCAACAAAGTACTGTCATTAGCAGTGTGGTACTTCCGTAGTATTTTTTTTTTAAGCAGAGGAGTGTGGAAAAGAAGGAAGAACTGAATGCAGAATGATGGGTTTGGCAAGCAGAGAGAGAGAGAGAGAGAGAGACTGTGAGTGGGTCAGGGATGGCATAGCAGAGAGGCAGAGGTAAGGTAATGACAGGGTGGCAGGCCGGACTAATGCTGTAGCTGGACCAGGACTGTGGCAGTTGAGCTGATCATCATAGTCCTGCCATCTGGAAAAGCCTGTTTCCTTTCTGCAGAGCTCATCACCTCCCCTGCATCGGATCGGATCTGACCGTATCACAGCACAACACGATTCAGCACTCCAGAAAGCCCAGACCTGCCATACAGACACATCTGCAATAAACCCCCACCCAGAACAAGAGCTGAACACCACTCACAATCTACACCTAATGAGTGCCATGGGGTGGGAGATACAAGCAGATATTTTCTCAATCACAATATTCTTGATTTTGGCAGGCATCAATATACAGTGGGATCCAAACATATTCTTACATAATTCTTACATAACTGCTTCTAATTTAGCATTTTTCTAATTGAATAGATTTTCATTCATTAGAAATTCTAATGTCAGCATGACAACTGAAATACGCAAACTCAAGCTGTAAGAACTGTTATTCAGCAATAGAAACAAGAAAATTTGACCTTCTTTTTAATCAATGTCACAATTTTGATTATTTCATTAGTGATCATTTCACATTCTAAATGTTTTTAGGTATTTTTAAAATAGTTTCCTTTAATCCACATTTGTCTTTTAAATAGTAATTCGCTTTTTTAATAATTTTTTTATACCAACTGTAAAAATTTTAAGCGTGCACAAAGACGTTTGTATAACGATGTTCTGTGTAAATCACAAGATTCACATTTATTATTTTATTTAAATTTGTTGTTGTTTTTGAAAGTACTTAAAAACGACTGTAACTAGCCTAGCACACAGTAGGGAATTTAATTCATTATTGTATTTCATTTTATTTTATTGAAAACCGTATAAAATAATCATAAGATGGTACTAGATCTAATAGCAGTATCGAACCCTTTTTTTGGCATCATAAATTTCATCTTTGAGAGTAATAAAAAGTATTTTTTGGGGCCTTTCTTATCATTGAGTTTGGGACAATGTTTCTGGTATTTCTTTTCTATCTATTACTGGATACAAAACAAAGCATTAGAAGAAAGCTTGAGAGTATTAGCAACTGCACTAAGGGGGCGGGGCTTAGATTTAGCTAAACTCTATTTGCTCTGCCTTCTTTCTTTTTATGTGTTGGTTCAATGTAAACTGATTGGAATGCTCATTCCCTACAAAGCAGTGTTTTATACCCGTTGACAAGTTTTTACAGGTTTATCGGTTTAACCTGTATAGCATCCACTTCCTACACTGATATATATGCAAGACCTGTTGTGTTAAAAGCTGATCTTTGACGATTCTTTATGTTGTGGACACTGTGTACGCTTAAGCACTGCAATTTTCCCTTGTGGAAATAGGCAAAGAAATTAAATTGATTTAGGAAAGCTGACAGATGAGAGACCTCCAGCAGTCCAGCAGCCGTGTGCTTCAATTGAACGTTTATTCCCTGCAGAATTTGCCCTGTATTATTAAACCTCTCCACAGAACTGACCTTCACATATATCTTACTCTCCAAGTCTTCCTCGGATGTTAACCACTCTAAATGTAATTTCTTATTCCAGTTCTGGTTATTTTGCTCAAAGTAATGATTGACACCTACCTAGCGGGCGTATTTGTAAGTCGATACATTTACATGCATTGTTGGCCATTTTATAGAGTCTGGGTGTCATCGATATCTAAATCTATAGAGGAAGGGTATAACTTGTTATCATCTTTCTCTTATCATGTGGAAGATGAACACATCATAATTATTGTCTCAACAATATAGATTTCTGCTGTTTCGGTGAAGCACATCTTTTGTTCTATGGAGGGAATTGATCATTATATCATAGTAATTATGTAACAAGTCTGCTTTCATTGCGGAACTATGGAAAGAAAGAGAAAGACATTGATATTGTCCAGAGAACCTCCCATTCGATGTTGTTTCTTTCTCGGAAATCCAATTTCTGGCCTAACCAAGTTGAGTTTTCTGCTTCAGTGAAGTGCACAGGCATAGTCAGTCACCTACAGTGTAATTAAACCCAAACAAACTCCATCAATCAGCTGACATTAGTCCAGGAAACACACACAAACACACACACGCAATGTGGAAATCAAGTTTAGAAAGCAGGCAGCGGGCAGCAAGCAGCGTGATTACAGCAGTAGAGTGAGTCACAGGTGAACCCTGAGGGAATGGAGACACTAGTGGAGCGTAACACTGACCATACACACACACACACACACACCGAGCAGGTTCACATGCAAAGAAGCATGTCTAAATGTTACATGTGGTGCTCAATAGTGCCGTTAAATCCCAGAAGTGGAAAAACAGAGTCTTTTTATTACTGATTCTTGTAGGAGCTGGTGGCCTAGCAGGTACAATATTTTCTGATGCATCGAGCTGTGGCTCTCATGTGGGCAACTGAAGTTTTCTGATATCTATTATAACATGTCTCTATCCAAAAATAAATCATCAAATCCATCAAATAATGGAGAAGGCAAAAAAAAAAAAAAAAATGATGACGTTAAAATACATATATATATATATATTCTCTGTATATGTCTCTGTAATCTTCCGTTTAATATAAATTAATTCTGACATACTACTCTTCTCACAAACTTTGTTTTAGTTATTTTTTTAATTTACTGTTTACTAAGGATGATTTCGAATGCAGCCAACGTTACATGCATTTGCATTTATTACCAGCTGTGTGGGTGGAGCTTAGTGGAGCGTAAATTGAAACTGAAGCATGAACAGGTTTGCAGACATTGAGAATGCACACTTTTAAAGATGAGAGTTTTAAGGCCACAGATAAATTCACGTTTAATCTGGGTTACTTATTTTATGGAGTTTGATTTCCGTTGCACCCTTAGCATAGCACCTATGTGTTGCTCACCTCCCTCTCTCACACACAGTAAACAGGTTAGCATGGTGTGTATCTTTTCTCAGGAGATGACAGCTTGTTTTGTTTGTGGGTGTATGTGCGTGTGTGTGTGTGTGTGTGTGAGTTTCTCTTTGAAGTGTCACAGCTTTTCAGACTCAGTTGCTTTCTCACTGTGCGCTGTGTGTGTCTCCTCCCCCAGGTCAGCCCTCTGCGTTTGAAGCGACAAATCGGCCGTCAGCGCGCATGTCGGATACCAGGCACCATAGCGTTCTGTCTTTCTCTCTCTCTCTCTCTGCAGATGTTCTCTCTACCTATTCAGCAGGTACTGTATATCTTTCTCTGCACTTTCACACACATGCACACAAAAACACATGAGCAGTAAGCTGTCTCTTTATGCAACATTTTAAGATATCACTGGCAAGCTCACAGTGTGAAGCCTGTTCCAAAAGATGAGCATTATGCTTCCTCATAGGTACTTTCTTTAAGCCATAAAAGAAGTCTAGATAATAACTGAATGTGACAATGTGAAAATAAATTCACGATGGTAGTCTATGCAAGAGAAATCTAGTCTATATGTACTTACTTCATTCGATGCTGAAATGTATTGCTTACAAATAAGCAGGCCTTTTATTCATATTTATTAATTTGTAGTGCTGTCAAACGATTAATCGGCATCCAAAATAAGTTTTTGTTTACATAATTTAAGTATTTGTATTCTGTATATTTATTGTGTGTATATAAAAACACACACATACAGCATATAGTTTGAAAATATTAACATGTACTGTATATATTTATATCCATATAAATTATATCATCTATAAATATATTTAATAAAAATGTAATATATTTTTCTTTAATTTAGATTAGGGCCGGGACTTTAACGCGTTATTTGAGATTAATTAATTACACAAAAAATAACGCGTTAACTAAGATTAATTAAATACAGAAAAAAAAATTCCCGCATTTTTAATAACTTATTTTTGCACTGCGGAATGTTTCTCACTGGAGGAGTTTTGGCGGGACCGATTATACTGAAGCACCAACTAGCGTTCGCATATCACCGCAGCAGCACATCGAGCCTCAAGTATCACCTCAACGCAAAACATATAGCAGCTAGCGTGGACTTTACACTTTATGTTGAACTATGTATTATTTTGTTGGTGCAACAGTTTATGTTGAACTTAATATTGTTTTGGCCAAGGTTATTGAGAGTTGGACTTAGTATGTTACGGCCTCTGAAGCAACAGAGAGATGTTTTCCAATAGTCAGTGTTTCCAATATTCTGAATGTAATTGACAGTATTGTGTTTTACTTAAAAAAAAACCCTTTACAGAAGGTTCCACCACCTATAAGCTTCCTGAATTTCTGAAATGTACTATTTCTAAATTGTTTCTAAATATGCTATTGCTACACTTCATGGCAAAAAAATTGCACTGGTCTGCTAGACTTGGTTGAACAAAAATAAACAATATTTTGTTGCTTAAGCGTATGTATTCAGTCATTATTCAATGGTATACTATAAATCCATGTGAAAAAAAATTACTTCTCACTGTTCTCAGGTCAAATATTTATATGCGATTAAAATGCGATTAATTTCGATTAATTAATTACAAAGCCTCTAATTAATTAGATTAATTTTTTTCATCGAGTCCCGGCCCTAATTTAGATATACATGTATATGTGTTTATTTATATATACATAATAAATATATATAGTACACAGACATATATTACGTAAATTAAAACTTTTATTTAGGATAATTGATTAATCTTTTGACAGCAATATTAATTTGCTTTCTATATTGAAGAGAACAATCCCACTATGACAATGAAAAAAAAAATCCAATATGGTGAAAGATATGGAAGAATAACTGTCTTAAATCTGTTCAATACTGGAAGAGTACCGATTAAAAATTATTTTGTAAAAATTATTTTACCCAAATGTTTTTTTGGCCAATTGGAGACCAATTGTATTCCATAATGCGCTGTGACAGATATAAAGAGAAATGTTGATTTGTATACTGATTTAATTAATACAATATTGAAAAGTACTGCTTAAAAAGTTTAATTATCAATCATCATGCACTGTGCCAATGAATACCTAAAAAGATTTTGAACAATGTAAAAAAGATATTGATTAAAAAAGTAAAAAATCCCACAGTACATTGCACTGTGTCCACACTAAATCATATGAATTAAAAATAGCTTAATTATTAAACTATTTTATCCAAAATCCTATAGTGCACCATGCCAATTAATGAATAAAAACAATGCAAAAGAAATATTTATTACAAAAGTACTTATGATTCATGCAGGACTATAAACAATATAAATATAAATGTATTTAATATAAACTAATACAGGCTGTTTTACCTATTTGGGAAAGAGGCATCAATGAATACATCTTATATGGTGGACAAACCAAGAAAAAAAAATATAAATGTACTTATATATTTGTGTAAAAAGTTACTGTCTATATACAGCAATCAGTTCTGTCACTCATAATGTTTCATTTTAGCTATGGAAGGAATGTAACGAGGCAGCTCACTTGGTTTTGGATGCGATGTGTAGCAGAGCAGCTCATGTAGCGCTTAGGTAAAACACACCATATAGTGTCTTGCTTAGTACACCTACCTGTCTGCACAGGATACTCGGATCATCATAAAACACATACATTATCTGCATTGATCTCTGTAGGGAAAGAAACACCCCTCAACAGTTTGTCTTTGTGCTCAGTTCCTTATGTTTTATGGCAGGTGTCTGGTGGGTGCAGTTTTCCCCGAGTTTGTTTCCATTATGAATAGTTGAGGTGGAGGAGGCTGTGTTTGGATGCCGCTCACTCTAACAAGTGTGGCTCTCTCTGTCTCTTTCCCTCTGTAGGGTGACAGTGGGCTGTGACAGCTTTCCCTAATGACCCATGAGTGCCCGCTTCTGTGTGCTGACATTTTGGGTGGCAGCACAGATGCCAGGCATGCAGAGGGGGGCGTTACTGCCGCTGGCAGATCTCGCTCCAAATAAATTACTGTCAGAGGTGTTGCTCTCTCTTCCTCTCTCTCTTTCTCACTCATGTACACAAAATGCAGCAGACTTGCACCGTGTCCTAACCAGGCATGATGTGACTGTTCTGACGACAAGCAATTTGTCTCTCACACTGAAAGTGAAACTGTTATGTTATGTGACAAAATAACAGCCAATCAGAAGATGCTTGATGTTTAATTTAAAGCTGTGTGAAGTGGGATCTTGGGCCAATGAGATTTTATTGTGGGTGAGGCTATCCAGCACAGAGAATATAAATGTTCTTAATTAAATGTGGTTAATTAATTTGATTAAATATATATATATATATATATATATATATATATATATATATATATACGTGTCTGTGTGTGTGTACAAAAACATATCTACTCAAAAACTTTGTTTTAACCTATGTTTTAGTTACTTCTAATAAGTATAACTTACATTAGGAGGTGCTATTACTAATAACATTATCTATACTAATAACTATAAATAACAATATTATTCTAATACAATATTAAAAATCAATACTAATAAAAAAAAGCTGTTTATTTAAATTTGTAAAAAAGATTATTCTATTCATTGTTTAAGTAATGCATTTTCATGTTTATTACACTGACATTAGCGTAGCAACGTAGTTGCATTTTTTTACAATTGTTTACATAACAATCGTCAAACTCTATCAACATGCGTAACTTATTTGTCTAAAGTCGTTGCTTATGTAGGCTACTATAAATTTTTCAGTGAGTGCATTTGTATACCTATTTGATTATTGTGGCATTAGCATAGCAACATGCTATCATAACAAACTGTATCAAAATGAATTGTAAAGTCCACTTTCTTTTGACACACTACACTATTTAGAAAGCTTAAATTTGTTCCTTATGAACACGCAAACTCTACTAAAGCAATTGCCTGTGCACTTTGGTATCATTCGCTTCTGAATTATACATTTCATTCATCACTTGATAAATATCAGTAAAAACTAGGGTGTATTAGGCCCTGTGTATTTTTATGCTTATTAGCTTATGATATCGTCAAACTCTACTAAAATTATTTGTGAGGTCCATCTTTCCTGCGGCACAGTTGTTATCCATGTATAAAGCTCAAAATTGTTCACATACTATATGAATCATCAAACTTTTTTTAAAACCAATTATGAGGTGTGTTTCCCGTGTGGAGCTTATTCATGCAGAGCTGTTGACTGTAGTGCACTCAGAATTATTCACCTATTAATTTTTAATTTAATACTGGTAAGTGTGATGAAAAATTGATTATTCTAATCAGTATTTATGTAAGTTGCCTATTAGAGTTTTGTGGCATGCTAAATGCTATCCTCAAAATCTAGTAAAATCAATTGTGAGGTGCATCTCTTTGTCTATTAAGAGTTGCTGTCTGTAAATATCTCAAAATTGTTCACTTATGCATTATATTTCAGTACTGATATTATTCTACTACGTTTTTTTCCTGGGAGTTGTGTATTTGTAGCCTATGCCTTTAGCAATAGCAACATGCTATTGTCAAACTCTGTTGATATTCATGTATTTGTGTGGTATGAAGAGTTGCTGCCTGTAGAGTGTTCCAAATCAGTCCCTAGTTACAGTGTTATCTAAGAAGGCAGCTAGCTATCTAGATAGTATTACACCTGAGGCAGTTGCATTTCTTTATATATTCCTCCTCCTGTGTTAGTGGCACAGATTCTAATTAAGCATCCAATTTTATAGATTTACACATATACGTGAGTCACGATTAACACTTGTAAACACTGCCCATATTGATCAGACATGGCTTGCGTAATTCAGCTGTTCCTCTCTGTAAAAGCACAAATTCAACATAGGCTGTTACACAGCAGTTTATCTCATTTCTGTTGATTTGTATGCAGCCATGCTAGCCTCAGGTTAGCGACGAGGGACAGGCTAATATAGCCACCATCGCTTCTCCGCTTCCATTCACATTTATTTAAACAAATGGAGGAGATGATCAATGAAGCTAAAGATTCTACAGTGAGGGAATTAATGGGCATTGCCTGGCGTATGCAATTAGTCTGTGGTATTATTGAGTTGTCTTATTTCAATGGCTAATTTGTTATTCTGTGGAACATATCTCCCCAGGGCCACTACTGATGGTGGCGTTTTTGCATATGGTGGCCTGATTCACCGTTAAATGGTATATCACAAAAACCTAGCATGGTTTTGTCACAAATGACAGTGAAAGGGGTGATGTTTACAATGCGAGATGAAAGACACAAGTAATTAATAAAAATAGGGAGATTTGAGGTTCAAAAGAAGACTGTTTGGTTTGACAGGCAGAAAGAGAGCTACATTCAACATGCTAAGATCAAGTCATCAAGTCTCTAGATATTTTATGAGAGAAGGTAGCATCCCAGCTGGCTTCTTTTTTTCCATCTCCTCTTTAGGAATTAATTAAAGCCTTTGTTTGTGTTTTTATTAAGGAATAAAAAAAAAAAAATAGCTTGGAGCCTAGATGGGTTCAGTGAAATTACCCAACTGGAACATTTTGTAATGGTAGAGCTCATTCACACATATGGATACACTTTGGTTAGCTACTAATCATTCCTTTTTTCAGTATTGTGAAAAATATTTTGTAGTAAAGCGTAATGATTTCCCGCTGGTGTAGCAGTTTGTTAATCTTCTGGAACTAGAACTGTTAAAATTAAATAGCAGTAAGCAGATCACGTACTTTCAGAGGTTTCAGGATTCTTTGAAACTCCGAAACAACATTTATATAAATATAAATATTTGTTAATATTATGTATGTCATTACTTTCACTTATGATTGATGTAATGCATCCTACAAAAAAAAGTATAATATTAATTATGTTCCTGTAAAATAAATAAATGTCAGCCTGAATGCACTGCAAGTCTCTTTGGATAAAAGCGTGTGCCAAATGCATAAATGTAATTGTATGTATTACATTTCTATGTGTTCTTGAGGTGGGTTTTTCATTATCAGCAAGTCAGAACGTTCGAATGTCTTCATTTCCTTGCATAATAACTTGGGATGAGGATTTTTTTTATATATATTTATTTATCTATTTACACTTTTTATTTTTGTTTCTAACCTCAAGCTTATTTCGTCTAAAATGGTTGAGACCAACTAATGAGCTAGCCAGTGCTTGATGTGCTCATATTGTCAGTCAGTCTCACAAATAGAGTTCGCCAGAGCAAATATAATGAGCGTTTACAATCCTTTAGCTGAGCGTGTGGATGACCCTGTGGTCACAGTCATCAACGGGCATCTCGAGAGGCTTTATCACATGCACACACTCTCACATACACAGCAGCTGAATAAACACTCGTGATTTGTTGCTTCCATCTCCTGATGCCCTCTCCCTCCATCCACTCTGCCCCACAGATCTCTATTGATTACAGAGAGAGGGGTGATAAGCACATGTGAGGGCTAAGTGCTGCTCCTGGTGTTGTCATCAGCGTGTAATGGGTGTAATGCGGTCATAAACAGAGTGGTTAAACCCACACTAAAATATTCACTCTTTTTGAATGCACCACAGACAGGACGGTTTGGAGAGATTTAACAACGAGAATTTGTCTGAAATGGTAAAATCGCCTTATCAGACATGATTCAGAGGGAGGAAGACAGCAATGTAAGTCAGATTTGAATGGTTACATAATGAGATTCCCCATTGGGTGTTTGAAGGCAGCATAGATTTATCCTTTTTTCTACCTATGATATCCCACAATCCTGTGTGTGCATCTCATTTGTCGTTCAGAGCAGCTAAAATTATTTATTTCCTCAGTTCCGGTTAAAAGTTTGTAATAGTGTATACATAACAAACTATTCTATGATACTATTAGAATTCTATTAAATATGATTATGTATATATACACAGTCATAAATTTATATCCTTATAAATATATAGTATCGTATCGTCTCATATATCGTATCATATCATATCATATACTATCATATCATATACTATCATACACTATCATAGACTAATTTAATATGGGGGGGGGGTAATTTCTTATGTTGTGATGTTGGAAATATTTCTGTTTTATATCATGAAAGCGAGCCAATGGATATCACCCAAGCAACATACAAACTTTGCGCAAGTGTTATGACGGTGAACATTTTAATCTCAGACAGTTCACCATATATTGTGTGTGTTAATTTACATATATATATATATATATATATATATACATACACATAGATATGTATACAAACAAACTTGTTCTATATTATTTTATTACACTATTATGTATGATGTATTAAAAATATTCATAAATATTTCTGTTACAAATACTAAACTTTTTTCAACTCATTTTGTTTAAAGCAGACAAATATTTTATTTTCTATATTATTTTATACAGTTGTTGAACCAGAGAAAGAAATAAAAAGTTTCAGTTGGTGCATAAGATGACATTCGTCAATTTGTTGCTTGATTGTTGACGCAAGCAAACAGTAGTGTTTAGTAAGGGCTACGGAGCCACAGTGTTAGATTCTTAAGGGAAATCAACCTACGGATGACTTATAGTTGTCTCTGCATATTAGAATGGGATTGAAGAAAGTGTCTTAATGTCGAAAAATTGCACATAGCATGCTTTAACTAACACTATGATCATAATGTAGGACAGTTGGGAAGAGTAATCAAGCTACTGATTAGAACAAAACCCCAGAGCATGGGCTTCCTCTGGCCTGCCTTTACTCTCATAATAAGCTAAGACTGATTTATGATAAGCACGAGCCATAAGGCATCAGTTCACATGGAAACTGAGAACTGTAGGGAAAAATTCCCTGAGACTGCATTAGAAGCAACAGTTGGCCCAGGTGTGTTGAGGTACATTTCAGCCCCACATGCTCTGGAGGACGCCAATGACCCCCACCGAGACAAATCAAGTGTTTTATCTAAGACGGTCTCGAACATGAATAATAATAACAGCAAGATGAAACAGAAAAGCAGGACATGACGGCACCATCTGAATATCTAAATCTCATTCTAGTCTGTTCTACCTCTCTGAAATGGCAGTGTTTGATTACTCTATAAACCACGTGCAAAAAAGTGTGTGCAGTGTCAATTAAAATTATTCAGATTTTTTTGTCATTCAGGGCATGTAGGCATTTACATATTCAAAAAAAATCATGCATATGCAGGGAGAAAAAAAAATAGCTGTAATAACAAAAAGTTAACTAACGTGAATAAGAACCGGCCGGAAACGTTTGTCATGGTTAACGTGCATTAGTATATTTCTTTACCCGATTTAATGGTGGTGAGATCGTTTACCTTGCAGGGTATTGTTTTCAAGGCTGAAAACAGCTTTAATTCTGATGGTGGTAAGTAATTTTCATTAAATGTCAATTTGGTATTAATTCAGAGCAAAGCTTAAATAAAATTGTGTTCATTAATCACTCTGCCGTCCAGTAGGCTGCTAATTAAAACGTTGTGGGGCTCGCTCGTTAGTCACCCGCAGACCTGATTGTTAATGTCGACTCATTGTCCTCCTTTTCACAGCTATCATTTATTTTCTTTGCTGTTCGTGTATACTCCTGTTAATTATTAAATGTCTTCTTTTTTTTTGTCCTCGATGACACTTTGTGGATAACTATCTGAGGGGTTTCACAGGCGTGGACAGAGAGCTGCGGTCCTGAGGGCAATGAATAGCAAGCAGAACATTGATCTCTCTATATATATACTGTACCACTTCTGTTTCTGCCCTCATCCATTCATGACTCAAATTAAAACTGCCGCCTGGATACATCTGTAAATACACAGTAGATTGGGTGCACCCATTTATTCAGCTAATCACATTAATAGCTTTACAGTATGCAGAATTCTATATATATATTTTATTTATCAACACATATATACTAGTGCTGTCAAACGATTAATTGCGTCCAAAATAAGTTTTTGTTTACATTATATATGTACATATTTAATATGTATATATAAATATACACACATACAGTATATATTTTGAACATATTCACGTTTATACATTTATATATTCAAATTCTTATATTTTATATTATAAATATATTTATTATATAAACAACATATTTTTTTTAAATACATACATGCATGTGTTTGTATTTATTTATACATAATAAATAAACTACACAGTATACTATACAAACATATATCATGTAAGCAAAAACAACTTTTTTTGGAAGCAATTAATCGCAATTACTGAAAAACTGAATTATTGTGGATTTTCACGATAACACACACACACACAAAAGCATACACAGTAAGGTTTTCTGTTAAACAAAAAATCTTCTTCTATGGCATCGCTATGAAAAACTCCTTTTGGAACATTCATTTTTGATAGTGTATGTTTGATATGTTACTCCAGAGCACACGTGGGCAGTAGATTCCTCTAACAAACTCCTGGAATTTTTTTTTTTTTTCATCTAACTTTTATATTCCTAGGCTGACTCCAAGTTTATTATATATAATCATTACACACAAAGTATTCAGCAACTGGAAGAGGGCAGGACTCAGGGGAGTAACCAGAAATATTACCCGCAGTTACATGTAAGATTCCTTTTACACTGCACCACTGCAGGATTACAGCATTCAGGATTTGAACAGCATTACATGCTGGGAAATTAAATTTCAACAGTGTTCTGTTTTTCTGGACTCGAATTTCAAAATTGATGTGCTACAATGGATCGAAATGTTCATAGAGCATTCTCTGCTTGAGAGGACGTTGCTTCTGATGACATCAGCCTGGTGTTTGAGAGGAACTGACTGGACTATGATCATGCTGGTTAGCCCAGAAAACTAATCATGGCTGTAGGGGGAGCAGAAGTTTCTTTGGAAAGCTCTGGAAATTACAGGGTATGAAGAGGCTATTTAAGCGGTGGAGTTTGCCTTCTATTGCATCAGCTTGCATGCTGGATTTGTTGGAAAGCTTATTAGGTAAACAATCACATTAGTTTCTTGTACTTTATACACAATTCATTACCAAATTGCCTGGGTGGTGGGAATCTGCATTGGCAACCAATTTCCTGCATCTGCACTGCAAGACTTTATGCACAGATCCAGTATTTTGAAACACATCTAATTGTTTACTCTATCTGTTTACATTGACATTTGTTCTTGCAATTGCAAGTTTATATTTCACAATTCAGAATTTATGTCTCACAGTTCTGAATGTATATTTTAATATCTTGTAATTCTGAGTTTATATCATGCAATTCAGACCTTCTTTTTCTTTCAGCAATTCAGAATTGCGAGGAAAAAAAGTTGCAGTTACAGTTTTCTTTTTTTTTATTCTGTGGCAGAAATGGGCTTCCATACTTAAGATGCAAATGTATTTTATGAATATTTAATTTTCTTACTAGGTTATATACTGTACAGATTAGTCTATTTAATTGATTTCATGTTTTAAATGCATTTACAAATCTTACCAAAGAGAATTTCATACCAGATCTCAATTGTTTCTGGTGTAACAATAGCAAGAGATCAAATTAAGAACAAAAGTGTTCAGTATGGCGATATATACCATATTACATATTGGATACCTATTGAAATTACAGGCTGAATCAAATGTGAAAAATCCTATCTTGTTCCATGTGTGTAAACAGCAAAACAATAAGATCTGATCTTTGGAATAAGATGAAAAAATTGGAATGGGTTGATGCTGTAAATACAGCTTTAGTGGTAGAACAAGTTTGGAAAAGTTTGACACTTTTTCATTGTGAACATTAAATGTGCTGCCTTGTAATGCATTGATTGAGTACCACCACCTGCCTTGAATTTGATTGCTTTTCTTGCTCTGCAGCAATAAAAAGTGAAATCTTATCGCCAAAACTGTCCTGCTATAGACCACTGGGGCCTTTTTGAATCGCTCCTTTCCTCATTTTTCCACCTCTATTGAAAGGATGTCACAGTACTAATATAACTGAGATGAACCTGATCTTCAATATGCATTCTCCTCTGATTGAAGAATTTGGACTAATTTATTTAGACATGCCTGGTGTTGGTCAGCCTGGTGGACCAGAAAAACCGACATGGTCTTTCTCATGATATTGACTGACCAAGGAAGCCATTTCAGTTTAATTGGTTCAAATCAGTTAATTTTAGCTGAAGTATTCCTTTCCATTTGGTCTTGCAATCACTATTTATTTATTTATTTATTTATTTATTTTGGAATATTGTAAGAGCTAACTCATTCAAGAGTCCGATAAATAAATAAAAATGCATATGTGTGTATGTACTGTATTTAAAAATCTGCATGTGTGTAGTATATCTATATATAACATACTTTTATAGAAAATGATTTTTTGCATTATTATTATTATTATTAGACAAAAGCTAAAAGACAATTCAGATCATTTAAGAAAAATCATAAAATAAGTGAACAATTAAGATATAAATATTTAGATTTTTTTATTATATATTTTATAAATATTTTTTTTAGCAAACAGTATGCCAAAAATTTTTGTTTAAACTAATTAAAATGTTTGTTAATTATGAGAAAATAAATAATTGATAACAGTGTATAATCTACGTTAATTAATATATATATATATATATTTTTATTATTATTAAAGGGTTAGTTCATCCAAAAATGAAATTGTATTATTAATTTCTCACCCTCATGTTGTTCCAAACCTGTAATGCCTTCTTATATCTTTGGAACACAAATTAAGATGTTTTTGATGGAATATGAGAGCTCTCTGATCCTCAATAGAAAGTAATGATATTACCATTATTAATGCACAGAAATGTAGCAAAGACATAAAATAGCCCATTTGACATCAGGGGTTCAACTGTAATTTTACGAAGCTACAAGAATACATTTTGTGCGCAAAAAAACAACAACAATAATAACATAATTTATTCAGCAGTTCTTCTCCCCAAGTTACCGTCTTCCACCATTTTGGAGAAACCTAAAAGTAATCAACATAATAAGCTTTGTTTATGTTCAGCATGCACCTACTGTCTGTAATGTAAACAACGTTGATTACATTCAGTGAAAGCATGCGTATTCCGAACGTAAACAACACTGATTATGTTACGTACATTTTTGGGGTGAACTATCCCTTTAAATAAAAGTTTTTCTGCATTGTATGAAGTAGGGCATTACAAAAACATTGAGAACCACTGGGTTAACCCAGTTACTGTAAGAAGCATGGGTACTGACTCAACATCCAGAATGCTGGTAACCAGATATGCTGGTCTTTTCATCAGGGTGAGAACCATGCAAGAGGAGAGGCCGGGCCATGGTAGCCACAGTAGCCACCCGGTGCCATGTGTCACTGTCAATTCCTTTTGCTAGCATTGTGTGCGACGGTGTGCCGGTTTTGTGTGTGTTAAATAATGCAGTGTAGAAAGGTCAGAGGCGTTGCAGAAAGGGTGGATGCTCGACTCGATTGTGAAGGTTTGCGCGGGGCTTGCAATACCAGCATTAATTCACAGATCAGTTCCAATAATAAAATGCATATTGTAAATGTCAAACAGAGGCAGACCAGGAGTAATCCACCTCTGCTGGGAAATAATGGATAGTCTCCGGGCTTATTTCAGCGTATTCCACTGGAGTACGAGACAAAAGCCAACTTTATATTGCTGCAGCGGTAATGTTAGATCAATCTTTAGAGTCAGAGATTACACTATAAATCTACCTTAGCATTTGCATACTTCCTTCCAGTATACCTCTCTCTCTCGAGCAGGGAAATCTAACAAAGAGTTCACAGATGAGATGGATGAAGTGTCATACTCCCCTAGGCATAAAACAGCATCAATGGGAATGTCACAGGCAGTGTGGGGACCTGAAAAGGGCATCGGCAGGTGCTCACACAATTAAGTGCGCGGCGCATCGTTTTCCTTTAACCGTTAAAAATTATTGCGATGATCAAGAGGAAGGTGACAGCAACAAATATCCCTGCGTTCGTGTATGTGTGTGACTCTGGCTCCCGCCGTTCGAGATCAGAAGAGCTGAAGGTGAACGTGAGTCACTCTCCTACATTATCAGAGCTTGTTTGGCAGCAATGTCAGAGGCAAAGACGCATCCTCCCTTTATCCCGAGGGCCTCTTCATCACGCCACGTGGCGGGGGAGGCGGCGGAGAGGGAGTGGTAAAATGATGAACGGTCTTTTGTGTAATTAATGAGGACTGTGTTGATTTCCACAGATAATTTAGCACGCTTATGAGCGTTTGACTCCTGATCTCTATTTACCCTCCTTTATGGGCTTGGAATTGCGGGTGTTGAGTGTTAACCTTGGGTGAGTTTGCTTGCACGGACCCGCTCGACACACACTTGAGTGCTAGCGCTCTGATGTGTTTCAGGGCTGACCAAAAGTCTGAATTTAATAATCATTCATTTAAATATTCAATTTAAAGTGAATTGGACACATTCACAGGATGCTGAATTGGAATTTGTGTTCTTAGTTCTCAGTAGAAATTCAGTTCTCAGTTAATTCTGTTAATAGGGTAAGTTTCACACATAAAAAAGATTAAAAAAAAAGAAAAGTTAATTGTATTTTAATAATTGCAATATGTTTAATACTATATATTTTGTGTGTATGTATGTATATACATGTATTACAGTATTTTATGTTTGTTAAAAATATATATTTTATATAAATAAAATATATTTATATAACATTATATACAATTAAAATATAGAATATTATATTTGTGAATCTATATGTATAATAAAAATACAATTAGTTACATATTTTTTTAATTCCTTTTTTTATTTCATGCCATTTGAATTCTGCTTTCTTATTCAGATTCGAAGTTTGCATCCAGTTCAAATTGTGGAACTTTATCATAATTTTATCGTGATTTAGATTTGAATATCTTGTTTATTTAGCTTGTTTGTTTTGTGTTGATTTGTTGCTCATTTTGTAAGCATATTAATTGAGTAAATAGACTAATAATTTAAATGTATGATAATTTACAATAATCACCACTTTTTTTGGCCTCCTTCCCTCTGTCCAGCCCCTGAGCAGCATGACAGATGTCAGGAGAATTTTAATGAAGGCTGGGTTCAAACCCTTTTGGGCACATGCCGTTTAAACTCATCATCCACACTTGAAAGTGACCCTTCTGCCACATGGCATGCCTTGCTATGAAAAAATGATCAGCAATAATTTAGATGGAAGTGTCTCTTAAGATCTTATCTGTGGTAGGGTAATGGTATGCATATTTTGTCTGGACTGGAGATGGAATTAAAGATGCTTAGAGGACTGTGAAGTGGGAGTGAAGGGAGTGACTGGTGATAAGGTCTGTGGTAGTTTCAAATGGGCTTGGGCATCATCCTGCGCTAAATAAATGTTACAACCTCTCTGGTGACTTTCAGTGTTTTTAAATGTGTGGAAATGAGCTCGGAGAGCTCACTGTTATGGCATGGATTATCGTATAGTCACGTTTTTTTCAACTGAGGGCTATGGAAAATTCATGAGTAGAAATTTGAATTCAATTGAACCCCAATCTATCTATCATTCTCTCTATTCATAAGACCTAGAAACCTTTAAATGAGTTTTAAAACTTTCAAACTTTTTTTGTTGTTGTTGTTGTTGTTGAGTCAACACACATCATTTGTCTTGGCTTTTACTAATAAAAAATTACAGTTAAATCACTTCAATTATTCTTCCATAGTTACAAATTTGCAATCCTACATCTGGTTTGCTACCTCAAGAACTAAACTGTAGTTTACAAGAAATTCACTTATTTTATCCAATTTAAAATAATTCAATTCTGAATGCAACGTAAACACATTTTGCAGATTTGCTCTCAGCTCTGGTAAAACGGTTGTTCTTTGTGAATTTCTATTAATCCTTATTTGTCAAGCAAGTGCGGTGACTTAAGACAATTTACCCGATGATAGTTTAGGAATGTAAAACAAGTCTTCGTGCTTTTCCATCTGAGTGTCTCAGATGTTTGCCAATTACTGTGGCAATAAATATTTAATCACTTGTTGCTCCTTTTACATTTATTTATATAGTTAGCTCCACGAATGGCTGTTCGTTGGCTTCTAATGAGGAAACGCAGTACTCTGGATGGAGTAAATGATGGCGACTATCAAACCTTACGACTTATGCGCAATTCTCATTTGCATATTTAAATATTTTGAGTTGGAGATCCTCGACTGGTGAAGGATGTTGTTCTAGCGCATTTACATTTAAACATCCATATGCCGTACACTAACCCATCTTCGATCGTTTTTAGGATGCAATGCACGCCCCCAGCCAGCGGTATTCCTCTGTTGTCAGCTGTGCCCTGGATATGTGTGTAGCATTTTAGTAGATCAGCCCGTCCTAGTGGCCCTTCTAAGGGTGACTGACTCCGTTTAATTAAAACCCACACACACACGGTGAAGCACGGCCACGCAACAGCCTGCATAAATAATTCACAGGCTGAGGTATGGTTTTGGGCTTTTGTAATGAGCTGAAAGCTAGCCGCAGGGAGCTAAACAAACTCGTCCGAGTGCTTCATATGAGAGGCCCAACCTTGGCATGGTCGGCGCAGGATTCCAAATGTTTGTCCCACCATGTAAGCCATGCGAAACCCCTGTTACCTGCAGTGCAGCTGGCGATAAAGCCCTAATTCTTATGTAAAACTCTGAGTCGACTCAACTGCAGCAGCGAAAGTCTGACAACGGCGCTCTCAACCTCGCCGCGCGGAGCTCATTAGAAGAGCCTGCCACACAAATGTCCCTTACGGTGGCAATTTGGTCTGGTCTCAAATCCTAGCCAGAGGTGAAACAGCCCTTTAATGAATGAAACATTTTACCCAATTGTAGCACATTGAAAGCCAAGTTTCCAGGCTTCAGAAATGTGCCAATACATTTCTGGGTAATGCCCACAGAATAGCATCGCTACACTTATTAATGGCAATGAGATGTCTAACAAGATTGTTTACTTGTCCAAAACAGATTATCCGGGCGCAAGATCAATGTGCATTTCGGTCGCTATCTGAAATGGACTCTTTGTCAAAACTGCAATTATCCATCATGATGCCATCATAAAATTTCCAGATTTAAAAGGAAGGGGACGGAAAAGAAAAGAAAGTGAAAAAAGAAGATGGATCATCACAAAAAGAGAAGAAAAAATCTGTCAAGGGTATTATGGAAGCGGCTCAAAAAGGGAGCCATACATCAAAGCGGCAGACAGCCATTTGTTAGAGAGGAATAATAGCTGTGATACATGTCAGCCCCTGTGACCTGGGGAAACAATAAAGCAGGTTTGGAGCTGCCTAAGAGCAATGACCTTGTGCCGTTGAATCCGGCCCAAAAAGAAAAAAGAGATGGAAGGTGGAGAAACAATTACAATCTATATAAAGTCTGATCCTGTACTCTACTGCTCACTGGGGGCAGAGAAGATTGCTGTCTGGTCTTCTTTAAAAAGCCTCTTTTCCTGCAGACAGTAAGCATGGTAGTTTCATTGTTAGACTTGTTCCTCAACCGCAGAGCCATCGCCTTTTTAAATTGGGTCTGGAATAAAGAAGCTTGTTCGCTCGCTTCCGTCAAGTCGACTGGAATTAACACTGTTTTATCTTTGAGTTCAGTCGTGGATTGTGAGAGAGAATTTCATGAGGCAGAATTGCTTCAAAAGTGATGTAGATGTAGATCCTAATGTAGCCTGTCATGCAAGCGCTTTTGCACGTCTGAAGGCGAGTGCTAAAACAGCCCCCTAATAAGATTGCTTTTGAATTTCAAGTGTCTTCAATGCATAACCAGTGGATCAGGACTCAAAGTGTCCTATGTAGGTTCTCAAAGACCTTTCACACTGTATGTAAAAACCTTTTCATTTCTCTTACATTTTTACACTAGTTTCCTTTGCTTAGTTCTCCCAGAAACCTTTTGCAGCCCCCATCGAATAGTACATCTAGGTTTATTTCGATAGTCCACTTTAGACATTCTACTAAATACAAAGTTCTGTCATGAAACTCTAGATGGCACAGGTCGATAAGTTCTAACTCAAATTAATATATTCACAAGATTATTCACATGGCGCAGGTGATTGGTTTCTTTTGCATCAGCGGCCAATGAGGTTGATGCTCAACATTCATATACTTGGCTAGAGCTTGCTGTAGCAGTTGCAGCTTGCTTCAGATACCCTTCACCTTCCCCAGCTCCACCTGTATTGACCTGCTATGGGCTAATGTCATATATGTTTTATATGGATGTTATTTAATATGTTACATGCAGTGCTACATATGTGCAGCACCAGTATTTCTTACATGCTCGCAGCAGCATGTCAGTGGATTTACTGGCAGTAGCAAATCTTGGTACTCAACTCATTAACATTGCCATGTATATTACCATGCTAAAACTCTCTGAGAGTTGTCACGACTGAACTATTCGTTACTATACAGTATGTCCACTACTGTAACTCTCATTAGAGTGTTAATAGACTATTAGTAGACTATTAATAGTAGTATTAAGTTAGGGTTGACGTACTTGCAAAGTTGCTTATTTTCAACAGAGTCCCTATGGGGAGATCAACAAAATAATACTTTCTTTCATGGAATATGGATGGATGGATTTGGAATGAAAGAGGGTGAGCAAATGATGACAAATTTTTGAATAAACTATTCCTTTTCTTCATATTTGGTTGGCTTTCAGCAACTCTGTTGGGCTTCAGTCTCAGATTCAATTTTTCAAAGTCATTAACAGTTTGGTCTTGACTCCAGCTTAGCTTTATAGAACTTTAATTTGAGGTGTTGCAGGTTGCCTTTTCTCACACTGACGAAGGCTCCGAAGCAGAAAAGCCATCTCTTTTGCACTGGAGATTGTAAGGACAAATCAAAGAGAGCCATTCAACCGGCAGAGGACAAAAGACACCCACGCAAAGCGTATTTTGTGCCATCCAGATAAAGGTCTGTGGAAATGGCAGAGCCGACTGGCATTCACACAGGGATAAGTGTCTTCAGCGGGAATGAAAGTAGCAGAGCACAGGGCTCTGACATGTCATTGGAAATGAATGAAGAAAATGGTGTACTCTGATCTCACTGTGTGTGTGTGTGTGTGTGTGTGTGTGTCATCACTTAGTGTAAAATCACAATGCTGTGCATCTCCACTGCAATAACACCAGCCAGCGGAATCTTTCTACTGAAGGTATGCTGGGGTCAGATGTAGATTTATTTGTTTGAATGCTCCAACTGGCATTGAGATAGACTTCACTTAACGGTCTGATGGTCATCCAAAAATACTTGACCCCCTAAAAGCTACCCTCCTCAGATAGAAAATTGTTCTCTTCCTCAAAAAGAGGCTCTAGTAATTAATAGCCACTTTACTGAATCATACAACCATGCTTGGTGATTAAAAATAAATTAATTACGAGACAATTGAGCCTACAGCCAGCTTTCTTGGACCAATTTCGCATGCTCTGGACTCCCGAGAGGATTCTGGGAAGTCTTCGAGATTAAACACATGTAAGAACTTGTGCAGTCGCTGCTACAACGAAGCACGTCCTCATGAACTTACTCAAGGTGAAAACTATTACTGAAGCCTGGCCGGCAATAAATTTCTATTGATTCTTCATACAAGCAACTTCTTCCCAATAAGCCCCAGAGCTGTTAAGATAATGATTTTAGCAAGTGCAAGTCCATTCTCAGGCCTTAAAAACATCTAAGATGGACAAAGAAGTTTGCTCACTGTAGTTGGCCCAAGTGCTCAGGAAAGTGACACAGAGTTTGTGTGGTTATTTGCTCCCTGATATGGGATATGGGCTCTTAATAATTAACAAAGAGACAGAAATAGAGTAAAAAGAACAAAAACAATCACTGAGGAGGGAAACTGTTGCCAAGAACCAAGGAAAAACACACATAAACTGTTTTAAACATCTCTTTATTTCAGCTAAGTGTAGCGGCTAACGTTAACTTTGGGAAACTGTTCACATACTATATCTTGGAGAATTAAAGAAAGGTCAATTTCAAGAAGAACCTCGATTTCCCTCTGGAAATCACAGTACAATGTTACTTTTTTGTCTGCAGAGTACAAAGATAATTCTTGGTATAACTGCTTTGTTGTGGTGTTTTAATTTCTTAAAGTTGACTTGAAAGATGCTATATACTTTTTTAATATGCATTCCTAGTCTTACTGGTTCATGTAGTTTGTAAAGAAATCGTTGGGACCGATAGCCTTGTGGGCTTCCTGAGTTCGAATCCCAGTTTGTGGATATTTCCCGATCCTCAATGTTATATAATTTTTTTCTTCTATTTTGTTTATTTATCATTATTTTACAGTGTGGGTGCAGACTCAATATACATTTTTAAAAATGCTACTGTATATTTTCCTCCCTTTTTCTGTTTCTTTCTTCACTGACTTCGGTCACATTTTTCCCTGAATCTGTGTGCAGACATCAGTGGGTGTGGCACTGATGGATGCTGGGATGCATTGACTAGTCTGGCTGTTTGATTGTGTGATGTAGTAGGAAGCAGGTGAGAACATGCCCTCTTAGGTCATAGATATCATTAGTGAACGGGTCAAAATGAGGAGGCGGGACGTCCACCTTCATGTGAGAGTCAATCTGGGCGGCTTGACTTTGTGTTTATTGGAGACGTTTGCTGAGGGACAGTCCTTCATAAATACTTGTCACACATGATATACAGGAAACCAAGTTGTGTGTGATCTAAAAATGTATTTAAAAATAAGATGTATTTATTAATTATTTATTAAATAACGAAATATTGAAATAATAAAGCTTCCAGATGCATCATGCTCTTCTATCTCAAATCACAATGAGCTGTTTTATTTAGTTTTACTTTGCACAGAGAATAGGTGAGAGAGCGGGATGGTACCCCGAGCTGGATATTCCTCCTTGGATTATGAGATGAAACACCTTGATACGTAGAGAAATATTAGCGCACCATCTGGTGGGTGGTGTCCTTTGCTGTGTGGTCGGGACTTCACTGTTGACTAATATTTCTTCATAGAAAATACAGAACAGAGGCATAGAGATGTGAAGGACGTGCGGAAGGTTGAGAGGAGGGATGAATGGAGGAAATGAGGGGCGGGGGAAGGAGGTATCTGTTTCTTCAATCTGAAAGCTTGCAACACGTGCGGCAAATAAATTCATCACCCAGTGAGGATGTCTTGTTCTGACACTAATTTTAGGTCCAGAGCAGTGGGTAATGAACATATTCCATGACAAATGGTGAACGCTTGCATCCGCCGCGTTTGTTGGGCCTATTTGCATTCTCCGGTTTGCCTCCACAACACCTGGTGTCTGGGGTTTGAGAGCGGCGTGAAGGAAGTGTCTGAGAATAGAATGGCATTAGACTGTTTCCTTATGACAGTGGAATTGTTCGCTTCGCCTTGTTTTGACTGAGTGCTTTGTTTTAATTTGAGATCTAAGAGACAAGGGCAAATGGAGAGTGGCTGTGTATATAAAATTTCCAGAAAACCAAAGAATGTTTTACAGTTATACTCTATGCCCTTGAGGGTTGTTGTATCTCAAAGGAAGAGTTTCTGGGAAAGCCTTCTCTGCGTTCTCAGACATTTCAGTACCTTATGAACTCTGTAACTTCTGAAAATTGAGTAAGCTTGTGTTGTAATTCAAGGATGTATTCCTGTGACAGTATACAGGAGACATATTCAATATCAGACACTAAAACTTTTTTTTATCTTACTTTTGACACACTTTGCATAATGGTAAGAGATCTATGTAACAGCTAGCTTGAGCACCAGTTAGACAAACTATATGCCTAGAAATACATATTTAGTTTGAAACATCTTCATCAGAGAAAGGAAGTATTTGTAATATTTCTTAGAAAATACATTTTATGTCCTAGAAATCGACTGCACCTATGTACGTCTTAATAGCGGACACAAAATGATACATATATTTCATAAATGTATACTATTGCATTATAGTATTGTTTATTATCATAGCGTTATGATATATTATTAGTATTTTAAATTATACACTATTCTGTATTTCTTTTATAGAATAACCTATATCAAATAAAGCAATTCCAATTTATCCATACATTTTTATAACATTTTAAAATATAAAGCTTTAAAATTGTGTAAAATGTGTTTATGATGTTAATAATGAAAATGGTCCATCTGTTTTTGGAGGGAAAGGTTGTATGGCAGCTTACATAAATGTTTAATGAATACGCCTGCAAAGTGTAGGACCTATAGGACCTATAGGACCTATTCCAGCTTATTTTATTAGTGGTATTATTTTTACTATTTTCCAACCAATCAATATTGCTCTCCTTCAGGGTGAGCTAAATAGAACCTTGTGGAAGATGTCGCAGTGCACTTCCCAATAAAAGAAGTCATTCTCGCAGGCAGGTGTTTCTGTCACGTGTTGGCGTTATATCACGGGTGCCATCTTGACAGTCTCCCTCGGCAACACTCTGATAATGGTTATTAACACAAAAACACACAAAAAATCCATATTCCACAACTTGCTGTTTGTCAGTTTGACAGCTCTCCGCATTAACGATGGCGTCAGCCCGCAGGATGTAAAGCAATTACTTTGAGACTCTCAATTAATGAGCTTCCCAAAACTGTTGTCATTGTTATTATAGAACCTTATCAGACATTTCCAGGGCTCTTTATTTCCCTCTCTGAAAAAGAAACTATGTGTATTTCCAGTGGATCATTAGCATTCTAGGTCCGTTTAAAGACAAATTATTTTGGCAATGTGTTTTGGAGTTTCAGGTAAGCATAATTTTCCAGCATGCAGACCCGGTCAGTCTCAGTTCAAATAGGGAGTACCGTATTTGTGAAATTGTCACTTTTATTGGATTATGAAATTAGTCTTTTTTATGTGTACTTTAACAACTTTGACAAGCTCAACTGCTCAATTAAAGGAATAGTTCACCTAAATATGAAAATTTGCTGAACATGTACTCAACCTCAGGTTATTCAAAAAGTAGACAAGTTTATTTCTTAATCGGAAAAGGTTTGGAGAAGTCTAGCATTACATCACTTGCTCACCAGTGGTTCCCCTGCAGTGAATGGGTGCCGTCAGAATGAGAGTCCAAACAGCTGATCAAAACATCCCACAAGTAATCCACACCACTTCAATCCACCAATTAACACTGCAAGAAACACATCGTTTGTTGTTGTTGTTGTTTTACTTAAAATCATTACTTCCAGTCAAAATACTCCATATTCAATATTAATGTAAAAAGTCCAAGCCTAGTTGTCCTCTCACATCATAATCTACCAACATATTTAGAAGATTTCATTTTCGTTTGTAATTTCTTTTCTGACTCATCTGACTTTTTCACTGAAGAAAAGCCAATGTTTTGTAATTATGTGTCTCAGATTTAAGCCAGTCTGAAGTTTTGATAATCAACTTATTTACTACAGATATATACTGTATCTTTTCACTTTACATTCTGACAATTAATGGACTCGAGTCGTATGTAATACTTGTGGATTATCGGCTGTTTGGAAGGAAAAAGAAAAGAAACAAACAAACAAACAAAGCAAATTTAGTTTTTCAAGTGATTTTTTTCTTTAAAAAATGTTAATAATAACACTATTAACCTTTAATAATTATTATAAACAAGCACATTTTATAGCTATCCTCGATTTATAACCAGCTATTTATTATTGCATTTATTACCAACAATTCTTTTTTCAAGATATTCAAAAATATATTGTTATGATATTAAAAACAGCAAGATGTCCACTGGGACATTTTTTTTCTGTTTACCAACAACAGAGATGAAACTGTGATTGTCTGATTCATGAGGTGTGTAAAGCAATGCTATTTGTACTAAAGCTTCCTTTTCAGTTCTGGCGAGAGATGTCAGAGTGTTTTAGGTTGTTCTGGCAGCCTGCTGTTAAAGGTCTTATTTTGACAGGTTTTGCCCTCGGCCATTGGCCTGTGCAATCAGTCTCTACTTTTTCTTTAGCTCACACTCTTTTATCTTGTTCTTTGGCATCACATCATGATTTCCTTTATTTCATCAACTGATTGCTTATCTCTTTTCTTAAGATGTCTGATTATTTTTCCCTGCAGCATTTGTCTGAGGTGCTGACGTAGCCGGCATTGAGTCTTGATGTGACAGTAAAGTATCAGTTTGCTCATAATATTAATGATTTAATCATAAAACTGTCTTCTCATATGTTTCACAGAAGTTGTTATGAGCATCAGACCATCCATTGTGTAGTAATGGCTCTATATACTGTACATCATCATCTACCCTCTCATAATGCACCTGCATTTAAATACTTATTTCATTCCCTAAAGCGGCCGCATGCCTTCCTGCCCATCCTGTGACCCATTTCAGCTCAGGAAATTCATATTCAAATCAGGTCAGGGAACTTGGATGCAATATCACGCACATTAGCAGGTCGTGTGTGTTCCTCAGTCAGTAAGTGTGCACACTTTGACTGAATACCTTATTAGTGGAGTTGTCCTGTGGTTCATGCACTGAAAAATCAGAACGGTTAAATGGACCGAGGGTTCCCAGGGCCTTATACAATCAAGCAGGCTAAATGAGGCACCCTGTGAGAAAAAAAAAGAAAAGAAAAAAGAAGCCGCAACTCAAAAGTGCTGATTCAGCCAAAAACACAAAGCTCTCTTTTTCCCTTCAAATTAGTAGAATTACGGTGCCCATTGATGCCAATCTAATTGCAGCTAAATTTGACGGAACTTAATGCGTCCTTGTGGAAAATTTAATTTCATGAATTGCAGATATAAACAATAGAATTGAAGACCAATTAAGGGAGTTGATTGATGCATTGATGGAGTTTGGCATTATTGGATGTGAAAAACCTTTTAGAACGTAAAAGGCACCTTAAAGAAATAGATTAAAGAAATTTGTAAAATTTGTGTCATTTACTCATTTCATATTGATTCGAAATGTATGACTTACTTTGTTCTCTGAAACAATAAATAATAATAAAAATGTTTAAGTATTTTTATTTGTCTGGGACAAGGGATTTTCCAGATGGCGAGCAGAGGGGCTGCCAGGCGACAGCGGTGGAATAGGCTGGATCGGGTGGGAGGGCAGGTATTTAGGGGAAGCAGGCAATGGAGGGCACATTCTAGGAGCAGGCACTGGAGGACGCATTCTAGGAGCAGGCACTGGAGGGCGCATTCTAGGAGCAGGCACTGGAGGACGCATTCTATGAGCTGGCACTGGAGGACGCATTCTATGAGCTGGCACTGGAGGACGCATTCTAGGAGCAGGCACTGGAGGGCGCATTCTAGGAGCAGGCACTGGAGGACGCATTCTATGAGCTGGCACTGGAGGACGCATTCTATGAGCTGGCACTGGAGGACGCATTCTAGGAGCAGGCACTGGAGGGCGCATTCTAGGAGCAGTCGCTGGAGGACGCATTCTAGGAGCAGGCACTGGAGGACGCATTCTAGGAGCGGGCACTGGAGGACGCATTCTAGGAGCGGGCACTGGGGGACGCATTCTAGGAGCGGGCGCTGGGGGACGCATTCTAGGAGCAGTCGCTGGGGGACGCATTCTAGGAGCAGTCGCTGGAGGACGCATTCTAGGAGCAGTCGCTGGAGGACGCATTCTAGGAGCGGGCACTGGGGGACGCATTCTAGGAGCGGGCGCTGGGGGACGCATTCTAGGAGCGGGCGCTGGGGGACACATTCTAGGAGCAGGCACTGGAGGACGCATTCTAGGAGCAGGCACTGGAGGACGCATTCTAGGAGCGGGCACTGGAGGACGCATTCTAGGAGCAGGCGCTGGGGGACGCATTCTAGGAGCAGGCACTGGAGGACGCATTCTAGGAGCGGGCACTGGAGGATACATTCTAGGAGCGGGCACTGGAGGACGCATTCTAGGAGCAGGCGCTGGGGGACGCATTCTAGGAGCAGGCACTGGAGGACGCATTCTAGGAGCGGGCACTGGAGGATACATTCTAGGAGCGGGCACTGGAGGACGCATTCTAGGAGCAGGCGCTGGGGGACGCATTCTAGGAGCGGGCGCTGGAGGACGCATTCTAGGAGCGGGCACTGGAGGACGCATTCTAGGAACAGGCGCTGGAGGACGCATTCTAGGAGCAGGCACTGGAGGACCCTCTCAATGCTGGACGAGGAAACCAAGGACGAGGGAGGGCTGAACAGGACCAGCGGAGAAAATGGAGAGAGGAGAGGGAACAGTTCAATTTCCAGTTCAGACTCCCAGACTATGAGATCCTCCTCTTCATTTTGGCCCCTTTGCCACGCCATATTCAGGCCACCCTCAGGTCCTGTCTGCGCTCACACCGTCCATGGCTTTCTCCCTCATGGCAGGCGGTGTTGCCAGCTCACACACCTGGACTGACGTCATGGCCTCTGGTTCCGCATTGTCGTGGTATGCTCAGGCTTTCTGTCAGCTGTGGGCTCGGGCATGCACTCTACGCATCAGGGAAATGGTGGGCTGGGCTCTGGGTCCGGAGTGGGGCCAGTGTCGTCCGCGATGTCCACAGCCAGAGGCGATGCACAAGACACCAGCACCCACTCCACAAAGGCAACGGAATTCCGCCAAGGACCATCTCCGGACAACCATGCTCTGCATCATTCAGGCTGATCTTGTAAAAGTGTAGAGGCAGTAGTCTGGGTAGTGGGTATGGTTGGCGATTTCCACAAACAGTCTTGTATGATCCTCGAGGAAAAGCTTCTCTGCTCCAGCAGGAGGAGTAAGAGGGTAGGATCATCCATAAAATAAAATAAAAACTGAAAAAGAAAAAAAAAGTGGGGAAACACGCCGCCTTACTTTTCAAGGTCCAGTCTTCTGTCACTTTGCGGTATATGGGAGAGAAGCACGTAAACGAGGCAGATGATGATGATGATACAAAGTCTTTAATAATCCACGTAGAGTTATCCACAAGGTGAAGGCAGAAACACTCGTACACATTGACGAGACCAGACAACCAAACACTGAACAGAATGCAACTCATAAAGGGAACTTAAAGAGGGTAATTGACAAGACACACCTGAAAATAAAGACACAATTAACACAAGACAGAAACTAGGTTACACAGAGAACATGAGGAATGAAAACGCGACATAATGAGTCCAGGGGTGTGACGGTATGCTTGAAAACAGGGCATTAGTGTGCAGTTCATGAGGAACTCAGTAGACCTAAACAACTATAGGCAACTGGTATGCAAGCAATCCAGCCTTATCCGCAGAAGTGAACTGCTATTAATAATGTTTCATTTGTTGGACTGGCACACAATCATCATTTCCCAGATGATTTACATGAATAAAAAACATTTTTGACGCCTTCTCCCTCTGAGTAGGCAGTGGTAAACAGCTGCTGCTACTACTCACGTTGGTACATCGATGACGCAAATGTACCACGGTTTGAAGCCAAATCATATAATGTGAAAAGAGACCTGCGGGGGAGAAGGGTGGAATCGAAACTGGGTTTCGGCCAAGCAGTCGAACCAAATGTGAAAACATGGCTCCATTACAGAGCATCTTGGCTCTTGGCATGGTTTGCAGTGTAGTAACTAAAAGTAACTGACTAAAAGCAGTCATGCTGCTAACTCCACAATATTTTTCAGTGGGTTACAATAGTTAAGTTGTTTTCATAACAGAGCAGCATGGCAGATGTTTGTAATGTCAAATTGGCTTGAAATGTCATTTAATGCTCAGAAAACTTTACTAAATCTTTTTAATCAGATGTAGTTTGAAAATGCAATTCATTCTTGCGAATTAGTTTTGTCTTTAATGTCCTCTCTCTCCTATCTAGAATTGCAATATCTGATTTTTTCAAGTGAATCATGTCTAACATTGATATATTTGAATGCTTGTAGTGAATCACTTTGTCCTAAATGTACTTTCTCACATATGTAGTGTTTAAATATCTGATGCATTCTGATGAATGAGTATATTGAATCAGTGAATCAGTTGTCTGATGTCTGATTCATTCTAGTGAATTGGTTCATCCTAAATGGTCTCTCTACTATATGTGACCCTGGAGCCTGAAAAACCCAACAATACATTCTATGGGTCAGAATTATCAACGTTTATTTTATGCCAAAAATCATATTTTATCATAATCAATTTGAAACGACTCTCTCTGTAGTATTAAAATTGGTGATTGATTCAAGGGAATCGGGTCTTTTTAATGGTTCTCTGCCTAATATTCATATTCAAGTGAATTAGTTCATTCAAACTGATCATGTAAATGAACAGGTTAAGAAAAGCGATTCACCATTACTTTTTGCTAGCTTGTATTGTAGCTATTTTAGCTATATCTATTTTTTCAAGAGAGCAATTCGACTTTAATTAAATTATAGCTTGACAAGCTAGTTTGTGAATGATGCTAACTTACCTTGTCATAAGACCGTACATTCCTGTTTGTTGTCAGATCATTATTATTATTATTATTTTATGATTTAGTAGTTCAGATTAAACATGCAGCACTTTGGTATTAGTTTGATAACGTCTCTGAAAAACTTTGCAGGTGTACTGTAATCTTCAGACAGGCTAGTTTTCCTTCTCGCCGGGATTAAAGATTTCTTCGGGGGCCTGGCAACACTTTGTGACCTTTCAAGTAAACAATTGGAGTGATAGCATTTTCAGTTGTTTCAGCCTTAATCTTAACTGTGTTTCTGGACTCGTGACATTCTCTATATGAGATAAAGTGCTCTCTTAGCTTTTCATTTCAGCCCACTCACCAACAGTGGGAAGTTCCCATGAGCCCGCTTGTTTGGGCAGAGCCAGAAGCAATGCGATCTCTCTCTCTCTCTCTCTCTCTCTCTTCCTCTCCTTTTTCGAGTGAAATTCTGCTGTGTGCTGATAACGCAGGATCTACCTCTCTACATGTGTAATCTTCTGTAAATAATACGTGATGTACATTGTGTTCCAGGTACTTCATTTTGAGGAGGATTTTGTCCCTTCTGTTCTGTCACGTTGCCAAGGATGCCGCCTTTTTCCTATCTGCCTATAGGCCTCTGCATATTAGACTACTAAACACATTACAATTTAACTTATTTGGCATGGACATACAGTAAGTAATCGTGTGTTGTATATCTAATCAAATTCTTCTCTCCGGCTAAATCCTTTTTATACACAAGTGAGCGGCACACCGGATGCATAAAGAGACATTGCGGTACGTCAAGAGAGTCATGTAGGACAAGTTATTATAAAGCTGACGAGAATGGAGGATTTGATGGTTATTCATCAAACAGCATAAGGATGGAGAGTAGCGCTTGTCTCTAGAGAGAGAGAGAGAGAGAGAGAGAGAGAGAGGTCAAAGTCTCATTGGAGCAATTTAACTTCAGCGCTCATGTGAAATTGATTTTTGATTGATCTGCTGGAATCCGTGTGTCAGATTTGATTTGCATTTCCAAAACCTGGAAATTTTTGAACCTCTCTTCAGCCACCTCGGAGAACGCCAAGCTAATTGACGCTTGCTTCGCACAACCCTACTGATTTTCATCATTAATTTGGCAAGGAACATTGATTACATGTCACAACATGCTGACAACTAGCGCTGAAATCGATGGAAATCAAACAAGTTTTTACCCAGTAGGCTTAAAGAGCGAGAACATCACGTCTAATTCCCTCCCAAAGCTCATTCGCTTGCGCAGAGCCGCTAGGATTTGATTTAAGGCTAAGGATGACCGTGCCGGCTTGAGCTGCGCATCCAGTGGGACAATAAAATAAAATCAGAGATTAGTTTTTCTCTGCTGCTGAAAAATCAGCTTTGACATCCTCATTTCCTGTTGAGTTGACATCAAGACCCTCATTATATATTGATAAAATTAATCTACCTTAAAAGAAATCGGCACTTGGCTATGAAGCGTTCGAAATAATGAGTTTCTGAAATCAGAGCCTCTCAGAGGCTTATGGGTAATGATAGATTGAGGAATGCCTGCTTCCATCCATACAAAAGCTCAGTCATATTTGCTCAATGCGTATGGCTAGAACTATGGCAGGATCTTTGACGTGCACCTGGGTTATTTCTGCTACCGTGCTGGAAAAAATCGAACAAAGCCGCATTGATGTTTTTGAAACGCTTTGCTGGCTTATTCTTTTCACCAGCCTTGAATCCTCATTCCCATTCATGGGATATTTCCAGGTGGTTTTCACTACTCTCAAATGATGTCTGATATCAATCCGAAGGCTAAAAGTTTAAAGCAGTCGACTGCATTTTACATTTGTATCTCTTCAACACCAGATGAATTGTCATTCAAATCATGTGTTACATTCATTATTAATACACTGTACTTGTCTGCATCAGGTGATTACATGTGACCTTCATGTTAAAATCACTTTCTATTGCATCTCTTTCAGTTCTGTATCAAACAACTAAACATTTCACAAGCCAAGAACCACAGGCTTTCTCATCAGGAGCGTTTAAGGAGAAGCCCCAGATGTGCCACGGTAACATCACTCTTAATTTCACCCGAACACGTCACGCTGACACATCCGTGAGCCGATGACGTGTACCAGAGATTGAACAATAGAGTGGGTGTCACCGTGAGATCTCCAGATTTGATTTCTGCATGCGAACCGCATGACAGATGAAAGGGAATTGTGGGAGAGAAGGTTCATAGTAGATAATGCTGAAAACTGTGAGGCTCCTGTTTCTCGAGCATTTCTCTACATCAGATTCTCTCTCTGGGCTCTATTAAATTACATGGAGCTCAAGGTGAATTTGCTTCAGATATTCTGTCAATTCAAAGAGAAATAATGCAGGAATAGTGGAGGATGAGGAATTACCTTTGTGTAATCTCATTATCCGTCGTAATGATTCAAGATCGACAGATCTTACTAAAGATACATATGCATAATTAGCATTTTGAAAGAGGACAACAACAGCAAAAACAGTTTTTCAATAATAATAATTATGACAATAATAAATCAATAAATCGAATATTGAAAGCTTTGTGGTCGCATATAATGGTCATGATTTTTTTAATAGCTATAAGTAATAATAATTGAATAATGCAGTTTTGTGTATAAATAAATAATTAAATAATGTTATTTATTTAATTAGTTATTCGTTCATTGAAGAGCTGTTGTTGCTAAAAGTAATAATAATAATAACAACAGTTCTTAATTTATTAATATTATTATTATTATTATTATTATTATTATTATTATTATTATTATTATTATTATTATTATTATTAAATGCTATTAAAATAAAATGTTAAATATTATTATTATTATTATTATTATTATTATTATCATTATACATTATTATAGTACATTTTAAAATAAATAACAGCAATAATATTGATTATATTAAATATTGAATGAGTGGTTTATTGATTGATTGTTTTTTCATTATTATTAATAATTATTATTATTACATTATTATTATTATTATTATTATACATTCAGCAATTATATTTATTTACTTCTTTATTTAATTTATATTTGCTATGTATTTACTCATTTATTATGATCATTTAAATAATTAAGAACTGATAAGCAATTAAATTCGATAAATACAAATGAGGATACTACTGTGTCTACAGTCTGTTTCCAGTAATGATAACAATATCCGACGCTTGACACCTGACCAGGAAAACTGCTTGCATTGTAATTATCTCTATGTTTGTATGTAAATACGTATATTTTTTTCGTATCACTTAATTTTGCATTTAAATTTATGTTTTTGGCAAACTCTTTCTGTTTAAAGTGACTTTACAAAGAACTGTTTTTATTCCCAACCTGTATTTTACAAATGGCCCCAGGCTGGGATGCATGATAGCAGGTAGATTCTGACTAATGCTATACCTTTTCATCTCTCCAGTGGACTCTGATCTCATTTATTTATTTTTTCCCCCTTAAACCCATTGCACGGCAGGGTTCTGTTGTTCCTCCTTCCGCCCCTCAGGATTACTGTGGATCTAATGACACTTGTAGGTCCTCAATCACTGGCACCATTGAATGTTTTAAACCCTTTTTGGTCTTAGCCTGGGCGTCTGGAGAGCTGAATATGGCTTACAGTGCCGACCCAATTCCTGCAGGGATGATTGCATCACTCGCTCCTTTCCGAAGGGCCGGGTCCAATGTTCTCAGGACAGATTTCTTTTGAAATGTTGGCTCTGCCTGTCAGATTCTTTCTCTCTTTTTCTGATCCACTCTTTCAGTCGTCCCTCCTGTCGTTTCTCTTTTCAGCTGTATCCTGAAGTGTGTTTTTAATGGTTGTGCGAATCTCACAAAAGGTTATATTTCACCCCAAAATCAAAAGAATGACAAAGTTTCTGTTTTTTTTTTTTTGCTTAAATTAGTAAATGTTGTACGATTATGATTTTTTATTTTATGATTATGATTATTATTTAATAATACTACTGTAAAGCAAACATTTCTAATTCACATTACTATAATGCAACAATGTAATCAACAATAAAACAATGTAGTCATAAAGTATTTTGGACTGCCTTCAAATTTATGCTCATTTAAAAAACTAAACAAAAATTATATGACAGTATTTTGTATAAACTGACTTTCAGAAAATTTACAAAATATAATTTGATGATCCTCAAAAAAAAAAAAAAAAAAAAAAAAAAAATATATATATATATATATATATGTTTGATGTTATATATATATATATGACCAAATTGAATCACAGTAAAAATTTATTTCACTTATTTAATTGTGCCCTGGACATGTTTTTGTGAGATTCCCCCGATTATTTTTTTTTATGAATTGTGGGATTAATTGTGCCCAGGACATGTTTTGTGAAAATCGTCCAGTTATTATGCCAGATACATTAATAACCTGTATTCCCAGTCCAATTTATGTATTCAATCTCAATGATTTGCATAGATTTTTAGGAAATTAAAACCCGCCTCTATTTTATTTTATTTACACATTCTCCTGATAATTCTCTCCACAAGACAAATTAGCATGGTGAAACATTATTATTCCATTAGTTTTCTTTGGTTTGGTGATCTAAAACAAAAGAGAGAAAAGAAGGAAACCGTTGTTTCAACTGGTGTAGTACCTATGCATAATAAACAGTTTTTCACTGTATGGCCTGAATCATGCTCAATTACAGACATTGCTGTAATTATTATTATTATTATGGGCAGATTTATTACCATTCTGAGCATTCCTTCTTTCATAGCATTTTTCTGCTGGATTTGATACAGTGGACAGAGAATGTGACAAGCATGCAAATGTGTAATGTGAGTGTGTAAAGCACTATAGAAAGAATCCTCACATCCTTTTTAATGAAGGTTTGCAGATATTCAATGTGATCCTTTTTATGACTCAAGCGTTCTCTCTCTCTCACTCTGTGATTTTTTCTCTACAAATCCCTCCTAACGCTCCGTAATGCCATAAATCATGAAATCGTCGCCACCATAACCCATTGTTGTAATGTGGCCCTGCCAAAAAAAAAATGTTCTGTCATTTCTATGCTTAAATTCAATCCTGTCCACTTGAACATGCATCGACAGGGACCCAATGGGACGAGAACGTCATTCATCACCACTGAGTTGCCGCGAAGGCCTATATGTGCGCTTGTGTGTGTGCCTGCATCGCCCAGATTCCCTCTCTCTCAGACGCAGAGGGGAAGATGATGGGAGCGGGACGTGAGCGGCAAAGCAATCGAGCGTTTAAGACGGCGTGAGATTAGGATTTTTTTCTCCTCTCTTTTCCACAAGGGGAAAAAGAACACAAGCATTTGCTGTTTCACTAAAACCCTCCCCATCCTCCCCGCCGAGCTCCAATACCACCAATTTCAGGGTCGCAGTGGGGCAGGACGCTGGATAAAGCGAAGAGGAGGTCAGGTCATACAGCTGTAAATCCACCCCTGCCTGTTTGTCTTCCTTTTCCTCATCATTTAAGACACAACAAGGGCTGAGATTTAGAGGGGATGGATGATGAGCCAGTTGCTGTCAGCAGAGGTTTACAGTATCATTTCATCTCTCTTAAAGTGAATTTCAGACGGGTACGGATCAGATCGTTCAACTTTGGTGCCTATAATTTACCTGCACAAAGATGGAACTCACTAAGAATGAATTACAATGAAAGTGGTCTACTGGAAATACAAATAAACATGCCAAAATGTAAAGCTGAAAAAAGATTACTTAATTCTGAGTAATAGGTTGTGTAGGATCTGAAAATAGACCGTCCAAGATGTAAATGAGCTTGATTTCTCATCAAAATAGATTTGGTGAAATTGAACATTTCATCACTTTCTCAACCAATTTGATCTCCTGCTGTGCTCCCATATAAAAAAAATCCACCAACATATTAATTGTTTTGGTTTGTAAAAGGTGCTTAATCTTTGCATATTTCTCTTCTGATTCAGACAAAATGACTTTTTTTACTGGCCAGAAGTGACAGTTCTTGATTTGGAACTTTCAGAATTTCTGAAAACAGAAGTTTTTTTTTTCTCCTCAGCCGGATGGATGCTGACAAATTGAGACAGATGAATTCAAATTGACGTTAAAGATGTTTACGTTCGATAAATCTTGATGAAAAAATTTGCCCCATTTGTTTTCATTTCAGGACGTGCTGAAAAATTAAACCTCGGTGAACAATCAGCTTTCATTTTTCCTCTAATGTCGCTGATGTAATGGATGTCAGAGTACATCATTTATTCAGCTTGCTCAAAGGAGAACAAGCAAAATAGGATGCTCTGCCAAAAAAAAAAAGACCACAAGAAGAAAGTGTTGTAACCTAGCATTGTTCTTCCCATTCATATTGTTTGTTTAGACATTTTTCAGTCCATAATAATCCTCTAATCAATCATCATTCTCATAATATCCATGTTTTTCCCTTTATCAGCTGGAAACTGAAGGCAGCAAATGTAATGGACTCTGATATCTGTTATTTATCATTGTGCTCCATACATTTGGATGATTCTAGTGCTTGTGAGGAGCTAACAGAAAGTAGATGCCAACTACATTCTTCAGATGTCGTTTTCAAGAGAGATTTTTTGGTAACAAGCTACTTTTTTCAACCAGTGGATCAAACAGCAGTTCTTTGTGTGTGTCTGTAGGGCTGTATGTTTAGGTCTTGGACTGAAATGCTGTTTCAGGAGTGACAGAAAGCACTGTAATTTTCTCACAGGCTGTGTCCTATAATGACCTGAGTAGATAAAATGTGAGGCACTCGACCCCAGCAAGGCTCTGACCTCACCTTGACCTAACCTCAAGGACGTAACACTCCCTACATGAATCATGATGAATCAGTGATAGGAAAACACATGTTTTATGACCATCTTGAGGGGGGAACACAATACTTTGGTGTGAAGTGACATTCAGCCAAGTATGGTCACCCATACTCAGAATTTGTGCTCTGCATTTAACCCATCCGAAATGCGCATGCACACACACACACGCACACACACACACGGAGCAGCCATTTATGCTGCGGCGCCCGGGGAGCAGTTGGGGGTTCGATGCCTTGCTCAATGACACCTAAGTCGTGGTATTGAAGGTGGAGAGAGAGCTGTTCATGTACTCCCCCCACCCACAATTCCTTCCAGCCCGAGACTAGAACTCACAACCCTTTGATTGGGAGTCCAACCCTCTAACCATTAGGCCACGACTTCTCCCCAAAGTTGTTGGTTAATGCACATTAAAGGAATAGTTCACCCCAAAATTAAAATGTTGTCACCATTTACTCACCCATTCCAAACCTTTATGAATTTCTTTCTTATGCTGAACACAAAAGAGGATATTTTAATGAATCAAACAGATGTTTGTTCCCCAATGACTTCCGTAGTTGGGAAAGAAATACTGTGGAAGTCAATGGGAACCATCAACTGTTTGATTACCAGCATTCTTCAAAATATCTTCTTTTATGTTCAATATAAAAAAGAAACTCATAAAGGTTTGGAATGACATCAGGGTGATTCAATGATAACAGAATTAAAATTTTTGGGTGAACTATCCATTTAAAGGAATAAGTCCTCTAAAAATTATTAAAATTATGAATATTTCATGAATCACTCACCATGTCATGTCATTTTTTTTTTTTTCTGTTGTGATAGAGGTTTGAAAACATATGAAGTTGAGTAAAGACAGAATTATAAATTTTGGGTAAACTACTTTTTACACTTTTCAAAAATGATAACAATAATTTGAAACTATTTTCCCCTCAGAAATTGCCGGCGGAACTTGGGCCCACCAGGGCGGGGCATTTTTTTTTTTTTTTTATTATCTATTTCTTTACAGTTTTTATTAATTTCTTTTAAATTGTTAGTGCTTTTGGTATACCAAGCTAAACTATTAAAATGAGAAATGTTGATATATTATATGTAATTTCAGTTAACGTTTATTTTAGTTCAAGTAATGGAAATGTGTGTTTTTATGGTTTTAAGTTTAGTTTCAATATTAGTTTTAGTTAACTATAATAATAATTCATAAAGAATGAAATAGTATTTGTTTTCCATGCAAAACATACTCCATTCATTTTTATGTAACCCCCCCCCCCCAAAGTAAATAAATCAATAAATAATCATTTTTATTGTTTATGTATAATGTTATGCTGAAAACAACATTTATTTTTACTAAATTAATTAAATGTATATTTTATTAATTATAAATGCATTCATTCATTAAGTTTTTTTTTCATAATCAAAAATAGTTTTATTCTTGCACAAGCAAATTTGGTGCTAGTCACCTTATATTTCAGATTTCAAACTTTCTCTGGGTTCATTATTTGCTTTAGCCTCTCGATGACCTTAAGAAATGGCGATAATAATGTATAACCACCGGTGCTAATGATAAACAAGGCAAATCCTTGGCTTATGAGGCACTATGAAATGTTAATATTGAACAAGACAAATCCATTTCATCTACCCGAAGAAAAATAAACAGATGGTGGTTTCAAAGGTCAATTACTCTGTTGATTTTCTCGGTTTCAATTTTACGTTTAGATTGAGTCAATAGGCCCTATATCAATAGCGAACGCAGGTTGTCCCTCAATCCGAAGATTGCAAAAACAAGGATAAAATGCCTCCCTGCATGCTTGCTAGAGTGATATACATCTTATTTCAAAGCTTTTCCTCAGCTAGGTGAGGTTTTTCCCCACTGGCAGAAGTGGGGTCTCGGTGGGGCCACGCAAAACATTTATTCCTCTTTATTAGAATTATATATCTGTTTTTATGCAGCTATCTCTGAAATATTTACATTAGCCGGGACACAGGGGGTTCGGGGGGGTAGCAAAGTGCCCACAATTCAAAAACAATAAAAAGCGGAGCAGACTCCTCTTTATGGCTGCCATTTGACAAAGTGACTGGAGGCAAAAGATGATTTTATCGACTGAACGGAGGGCACCATTCCTACCTCTGTCAGCGAAGCCTTTTAGGGCTGTTTTTATGGATTGTACTTTAACACCGCCTCATGGTAAATGCTGTCTTTTTCAACTGAAAGTGTCACATGGTTTGATTAATCTTTCTTGAATGAGGACACTTTGAGTTTGATGGCACATGTAGTCTATGTAGCGGATCTTTGACTGAATAGCTAAATGTTCTGATATTGACCAAGCTACAAATCATTGTTTCATGTTAATTTTTTTTATTTTTTTATTCTGGTTTGTTTATAGTTAAGGGAGGCTTTATCTGATATATATATATATATATATATATATATATATATATATATATATATATATATATATATATATATATATATATATATATATATATATATATATAACAATACCGTAATCATTATTTCATTATTTCCCTTTTTTTATGTACTGTATATTACCAGTCAAAAGTTTGGAATTAAAATTAAAATAAAAAAAATAACATTTTAAAATATTATTATGGTTATGTTTAGGTCATAGTAATATTTGATAATAACTGAGCACCAAATGGCTGCTTAAAATTAATTTTTAACATCTCCAGAATAAATTACATTTTATAATGTATTAAAATAGAAAACAGTTGTTTTGAATTATAATAATATTTCACAATATTACTGTATTTTTATTGTAATATTTGATCATATAAATGCAAAAATCATTACACAAAAGAGATAGGATTCAGTTGCGGTATAATCAGTGCTTTGAGAGTTTCAACAGACAAATGGTAGGGCAAGGAAGATTGTGTCCGGCTCGGTGGCAAGGCAACCTCACTGAAGATGGTGAAGCAGGAAATCCAACCCGGAGACGAGAGATCAGGAACCACGAGAAGCTTTGGTCAGACAGACAACTGACAAACAAGACAGGGTTAGCTCTCCTTAAATAGAGCCTGATATAAGCTACAGCTGAAATTGATCAGCTCACAACAGCCGCAGAGAGACACACCCACCAACACACACATAACACGCACGGACGAGTAAGTGAACCCAACAACTGTGACATATATATAAATATGAATTTTTTTTTTTTTTTTCACAATTCAGATATTTGTATATTGAAGAAATTTCATGTTTAATTGCATTTTTATGTATTCTAAATTTTATGCATAATAAAAAATAAATTGTATGTAAGAACATTTTTATTATTATTTTTTAAATAAATGTATATTGATAAAAATAGCATATTATTGACCCTGACAGTTTCTCAACATTATATACAAATATGTCAAAGAGTTTGTCATTAGTAAAGTCATTTTTTAAGATATACATATAAGATTATCTAAATTATTGTCATTATTTTGAAAAACATTTTCAAAATATTTTTTCAAGATGATCTTGACAAATATTATATTCAAAAATGTGTAAGCAATTGTATGTTTTAATTGCATTTTTTATGTATTCTTCAATGTATAGATAATAATATAATTTCTAAACTATCTAATCAAAGATTATATGTCACTATAACATATAATTTTTAATAATTTTTAATTCAGTTCACGGAGCATGTAGGTCATGCATGCGTTTTCATCTCCTGACAAATGCAAAGGCTTTTCAATTCCTAACCAATGACTAGATTCATTTCAAATTAATAACTCCAATCATTATTTTTCATTTTTAAGCGACTGGCTCTGAAATATTGAAGCCATTCACTAACGATGCCTCCAATGCTCTCGACACCTGAATCTCATAATACTGCAACCGCACAAAGGAGAAAACATTTCAAACGTAACACGAGAAAACAATACTACTTCTTTTCTCCCAAAGAAGCTGCTTTGAAGATTTTTAACGGGCTTCTTTCTTCTACGCGACAATTAAATGATAAACATCTCTGCAGTTTAGTTCCCTGTCTGTCCCTAATAAAGATAACTGATGTTTGCAACCCAAAGAGCTAAAACCATTATGCACGCTCTACTCTGTGGGACCTCTCCGATAACAATATCTTCAGTGCTAGTGGAGCATTAGATCATGAGTGAGTCTAAGCACTCTGACTATTTGGGTACAATTCCTCTATAGAGAGATGCCTGGCAGGCATTCTCTAATGCCCCTCCTAATGACAGCGTTATAACGAGAGGCTAAGCACTTTGGAATGAACTCACAACGCAGCAGAGAGAGAAGCGAGAGCTGGGATCTGGGGGTGCAGTGCTAGTTGTCTTGGTGACGTGGACCACCCTCTCAGTATTAAGATCTAACTGTCTCCATAACAACCTTATACTGTCTGGGATATTTATGGACTACTTCTTAAACTCTTTTTTTTAATCCATTTCGTCTAGGCATATTTACTTTGATTCACATAAAAATAATAACAAGACCAATCTGTTTTTGTGTATTGTTTATATTATTATTTCTTATTTACTTATTCTATTTTTATTATTTTTAGTATATGTGTTTTGTCAGTGTTTGTGCTGTGGAAGCTTCTGTCACCAAAACAAATTCCACGTATGTCAAAACATACCTCGCAATAAAGTTCTTTCTGATTGTGATAGTGATAATAATAAGTAGTATTATTATTAGGGCCGGGACTTTAACGCGTTAATTGAGATTAATTAATTACACAAAAAATAACGCGTTAACTAAGATTAATTAATTACAGAAAAAAAAATTCCCGGCATTTTTAATAACTTATTTTTGCACCGCGGAACGTTTCTCACTGGATGAGTTTCGACGGGACCGATTATACTGAAGCACCAACTAGCGTTCGCATATCACCGCAGCAGCACATCGAGCCTCAAGTATCACCTAAACGCAAAACATATAGCAGCTAGCGTGGACTTTACATTTTATGTTGAACTATGTATTATTTTGTTGTTGCAACAGTTTATGTTGAACTCTTTATTGTTTTGGCCAAGGTTGTTGAGAGTTGGACTAAGTATGTTATGGCCTCTGAATCAACAGCGAGATGTTTTCTAATAGTCAGTGTTTCCAATGTTCTGAATGTAATTGACAGTATTGTGTTTTACTTTAAAAAAAAAACACTTTACAGAAGGTTCCAGCACCTATAAGCTTCCTGAATTTCTGAAATTTACTATTTCTAAATTGTTTCTAAATATGCTATTGATACACTTCATGGCAAAATTGCACTGGTCTGCTAGACTTGGTTGAACAAAAATAAACAATATTTTGTTGCTTAAGCTTATGTATTCAGTCATTATTCAATGGTATACTATAAATCCATGTGAAAAAAAATTACTTCTCACTGTTCTCAGGTCAAATATTTATCTGCGATTAAAATGCGATTAATTTCGATTAATTAATTACAAAGCCTCTAATTAATTAGATTAATTTTTTTAATCGAGTCCCGGCCCTAATTATTATATAATAAAATTATATAATTGTAACGGAGCCGACCAGATGTGAGACGTGCGGATCCTTATGCAAGTTTTTATTGGACAGAAGTGGTCATAACAGGCATGGGTCAAATTCTGGCAAACAGGTATATAGAGGGCAAGACACAAAAATAATCCTAGGGCAAGTGTGGGTCTTTGATGAGCGAACAATATCCAGAAGGGTAATAGAGTATCCAGAGCAAAAGGGTCATAACACGAGTAACAGGGCAAGGCAAGAAAAAGACTAACTATGAAAACTAAAAACAGACAAGACTATGAACACTAGAAACTGAAACAAGACTATGAAAACTTACAAGTGATGGCTTTGAATTGCAGCTATCACTAAGAGAGGGATATGTTGCTTCTAGATGCTCTATACAATCTAGGAGGGTGGCGGAGCGAAGGCGGAACGGGGGAGGGATGGCGGGCAAGGTCCACATGGAAGTGGAGTGGCTGGGGTGGAACTGGGGCCCACCAGGGCGGAGCAGGTGAAACTGGGGCCCACCAGGGCAGAGCAGGCGGAACTAGGGTCTACCAGGGCGGAGCAGGCGTAACTAGGGTCCACCAGGGCGCAGCAGGCGGAACTAGGGTCCACCAGGGCGGAACAAGCGGAACTAGGGTCCACCAGGGCGGAACAAGTGGAAGGCAGAACTGGGGCCTACCAGGGTGGAGCAGGTGGCACTAAAAAATTATATATTACTGATATATTTGTTCTTTTTTAAAGTTGTTTGATATTATTTGTATGTTTTTATTTTATCTATATAGTATAACAAATATTTAATTGTTTTTTTTCATTCATATTTATATATACAAATATGCATGTAGCGCTGAAGACAAGTTTTTGTCATTTTTAAAGAGCCGATTCAGTTGGATCACAGTAGTCGCAAGTAATTATGTCATATTTTGTTTAATTTAATTTAATTTAATTTAATTTAATTTAATTTAATTTAATTTAATTTAATTTAATTTAATTTAATTTAATTTAACATTTTTTTATGTTGTTTGTTTGCTTGATTTTTTTGAACAAGCTTCAGAGCTTTGATGTCAAATATAACTTCAGATTCCTGATGCCACAATAAAACTTTCCTCCTAGAAACTGAGTTATAAAACGTAAACAGAGATTTTTTTTTTTTTTTTTTTTTTTTTTTATTGTACAGTGGCATGTAAAGCCATGTTCTTGTACATGTCTGAAGTGTGCATGGACAACTTAAGTTATTCATACCTAAAGAGTAATCTGCTCTTTGGATGTGCCTTAAGAACAAACATTACAGTTCACGCCATCTGCAGCTCAATAACAGATTTTTTAGTGGCTCTTCATTTCGCCTCCTACATACTGTAGTCTGAATGTTCCATGATACGGAGGCTCTGTGTTGATTGAGTTTTTACCTCTGCAGGATCTCAGCCCTTTACGCCTTACGCAGGGTTTAAATGAGTTCACTCAGTTCACACTGACACACACACTTTTGATGAATGACTGCAGTGTTTAAATGAATTTATACTCTTCTACATTACACATTATTATGAGGGTGAATCTCACAAACAAATTGGGGTTGGTCTAAAATCCAAATTTATACTTTGCTTACAGGATTTACGGAAGATTTTTTGCATTTTGATATTATTTCAATGACAGTTGCACTTTTTCCCGCCCTTGACCCCTCACGTGACCCTCAGGTCAAACGTGCAGTGCCTTCAGTGATCAGTTTAACAAAGAAAACTTGACTTTGAACGGTCAAAAACTGTGAGTTACTGTGACCTGGGCACGTTCTTGTGAGATTCACCAATGTACATGCTTATGTGTAACTCCAATGCCCTCTTATAAACACAGACACAGGCCTCCCCTGAGCAGGATCACGTGGTTTTTCTGGACAGAGCTCCAGACACAGCAACATCTGCTCTACTTCTCCTCAGACTGGGGCCAAATCTCCAACCTGACCAGACTGCACACAGCAGGTCGGCATGAGTAATGCACACACAGGAGGTCAGCTATTGCGTAACACACACACAGGGCCAGACAATTGCATATACATGCACTAGCACTCAGACATAGATAAGAGCAAACACACACACACACACACTCACATAAAGTGACTCAGATATACTGTAGTGTTGATAATTCAGTCTGCTTTTTATGCTTGAATTCCTTCTGTATGCATTGCATATCACTTCACAAACAAAGTGTAATTACAGCCAAGAGAAGTAGTAATATGCTGTGAATAACAAGTAGCTCATTTTATTGAAGGTGTTTCAGTATGGGTGGTGGTAATATTAATAGGCTTATTATTAAATTAATATCATCCAAATTAGTTAATGCAGAGGCTAATATAAACTAACACTGAAGGATGTTAATTCTTACACATGCAAATACATGTTAAACATTTCAAGTTGCAGAAATGAATGTTACTGTATATGTTCTGTAAAGACATTAATTAAGTGTGGACAATTGTGTATTTATGAATTAACATTTGATTAATAAATGATTTGGAATTTTAATGTTTACTGGATAGAAATTATCAGTTCATGGTACCGAATACATTATCAGACTGAATTTAGAATCTTAGAATTGAATATATTATGTAGTAAAATTATTGCAATTAATATGTAATATGTAATTTTTATTACCAAATTGAACTTTATTATAAAATGTTAAATGTTTAACTGAATATAATGTTTTGTAAACTTATTGCAATTAATATGTAATTGTATTATTTGATTTAAAAGCATTAATAATTTAACTAAATATTTGTTTATTATTGAAATTGCAATTAGTAATTGTATTTTTGTTTTACAAAATTGAGCTTTATTGTCAATTGTTAACCGTTTAACAAAATATTGTATGTTTAACTAAATATTTAGCAAATATGGTTGCAATTATTATGTAATTTTATTATAATTTATAAATATATTTAGTTAAATAATTGCAGCCATGTAATTTCTTCACAAATTGGGCTTTGTTGTAGTGTTAATTTAAAAAAAAAAAAATGTTTTTTGCAAAATTATTGCAATTATTATATTGTTTGATTTATTTTTAACTGACCTGAATTTTATTGTAAAGTGTTATAATCACTTAACAAAATGTATTTTTTTATTAAAATTATCATAATTTTGGTTTTATTTGTGCATCGCTACAAATAAGAAAACAATGTTTTTTTTTTAAACTGGTCTGAGTGAACTGATTCACTTAAATGAATCAGACTTCTCAACTCTTTCTACAAGCAAGGGGAAGCCTTTTATATTACGTGTGTAGTAAAATTTGGCAAAAACAGCAATGTAGAGTTTCTTCTCGCTACTCATTGTAAAAAATGGCTTTTTCCTGTTTTGAAAACATTCACTGTTACTGTTATTCACACAAGTTACTGTCAGGAAAAGTAATACTTTAACTTAGTAACTCTGCAGCACTGCACACAACACTGTCCATAACATTCACAACAATGTGGTGATGACAAACCACTGCATGCGCACACATGCACACACATCATTTGCAGGAACATTATAACCAGCAAAATAGCAATTTCTGCTTCAATTTTTCCCCGTGTATATCGTCCGCTTTCGTCTCGTCTCTTCATAACCCCCCACCCACCCTCACTCTTTTCTGAGTCGTTCTTTGTCTGACAGGGTGCGATGTCATTATCTGAAGGATAGAGAAATGTTCCGGTGTGCTGTCAATTGCTGTCTCTTTCCCATCACCAAGGTGCTTTTCTCTCACACATTCTGGGTCGCCGTCTCTTTCTTGCTGCCTTTTCCCCTTCCTCCTTTTTTCCTATCAATATTTCAGAAGGAGAATGGACAATTTTGCCATAACTTGTTTTGGTAGAGAGGAAAATTGCCCAACTATTTGTTAAACCATTTTGAAAGCTTTTGAAGAGGTTGCTGATTTCCCCTAATAATAAAGTATTGACTCGCATCCAATTTGACTGCCATTTTCGCCTGGATTTTTTTATTAACCAAACATGCAGGTCATATCCTCATTTTACATTAAGTTTTAAATTCAGGATTTGTTTTTTGTATATGAATATTGATCTAAAGGATTATTCGGAGCCAATATTTTAAATACAACTTTTTAAGATATTAATATTTCTTGCAATATTAGTTTTTGCAATATACATCTATTTATCTGTATGAAAAAAAAAACAATACTTCTGGACTGGTTGCCACTAAATAATTTTTTACTTCCAAGATATTTATATAACTCAAAATAATAATAATTATTAGTCAGTTAATGATTGTTGTAGGCAAAATAAATAAATAAATAATCCCTTATCTGAAATTATAAGGATTATTCAGAGCCAATATTTTAAATGCAACTTTTAATATATTTATATATTCTGCAATATTAATTATTATTATTGGTTGATTAATATTTGTTGTAAGAGGGAAAAAATGCAGTTGTTGTAGGGGGAAAAAAATGCCATAGCAGAAATGATCCATTCCAAATAAATAAATATACTTTAGTAATAGATGTATGTAAAATTAAGTCACTTCTGAAAACATTTAATTAAATTATTACATACAGTATGTGAAATATTCTATCTATTTATCAGTCTGTATCTAAAGTGATTAATACTTGTGGTAGCCACTAAAAAATGTTTAATTTTCAATATATTCATATCTCTCAAAATAATGATAATTATTATTCTTGGTTGATTAATAATTGTTTTAGGCAGAAAGATCCCATAGCAGAAATTATCCATTCCAAAGACTAAATAAATAAATATTTCTGGTTGCCACTAAATAATTTTGACTTGATAATTTTTAATAAATTATATTTACTGTTACAATGAAAGTCTTCTGGAAAAGTCAGCGTTTAAATGCACAAACATGCAGTAACGTTTTTGGGAGTTTAAATATTGAATATAATTTTGCACACAAGGTTAGTAATTGTTAGTAATCATGTTAACATATTAAATGTTTTACTTTCGAAATAGTGTGTATTGCAACATTATCCAAGTGTAATATCCCATAGACTTCCATTATACAGTAAGTCCATTACTGTAAACACAATTTTTGTCAGACATCACAACCATTTTCTTTGAAAGCCGCATTGGTATTGAACTCAAAACATTCCTTTAAACTGATTTTAGATAAATAATTGATCAGCTCTGCTGAAATATCAGTGACTAAATGTAATGAATACGTTTCCAGCATCTTTTGTTGATGTACCGAATGACACAGATCCTCCAGTGAGAGATATATTTAGAGTGCACATGCTTCACTTCATTCTATTTGTCATTTACGAAGAACTTTCATGACCCAATACAGTCAGACGGATCAAAGGGAAGACGTGTGATACGTCTGAACTGCGATCTCATATCCAGCTCTCGTGTGAATTCACCAGTTGAATTTTAATGTGAAACTCATACAGCGATTCTTTCCTTCCCTCTTTAACATCTTCATTTCCAGCAGGGCCCAAAGAGAAAATGAAAATGTATTCAGTTATTTGTTTGGGGGTATTTGTTAAAATAAAATATGGAAAAAAAATAATAATAATAATTGTCTTCTGTGATGCAAGGCCTCCCACCAAACTGCAACATAGGCATTTCCATTTCCATTTTTTAAAATCCCAAACACTATTTGTGAAAAAATGCAAATGCTGTATTAATATTCCACATAAAAGAGGAGCATTAGTCATGGATTATATAATTCAAATGAAAATGTTTTGTATTAGGTAACATTTGCAACAGAGAATAATGGACAAGGCAAAGCGAGGAAAAGAAAAAAAAAATCGAGCACAGCAGTTTTGCGAGAGAGAAGCGAACGCTGCACATCACTACCATGATGACACCTTACAGAAACCACTGACATTGAAAAACAACGAGAAAAAAAACACACACATCCAGGTCCGAGTAATGCCTTTTTTTTCCCTCGAAGTCAGTTCGGCTGTGTAGCGGAGCATAGCGCAGGCAGGAGCATCACTGATGACACAGTAAAAACTGATTCATAATTAAGTCAGACCAGCCGAGCTTCAAGCTCCCATTATGAGGGCTGAGAATACATGTCCATTAAGAGCCACTTTACGCTGCACTGGAGAGAAGCTGCTGCTCTTAATGATGAAGTAAGCTATAACTTAGCCTTGTGTATCATGGTCTTTCTTTCTCCCAAATGCCGGCATAATGGTTTTATTGATGGAGTCGGAGATCATAGTCTCATAGCCGTGTGTGTACACTTTACATATTGTCCAACTTTATTTGTATTTATAGCAAGGTTCTTAATGGGTTAAAAACTGTACTCAAATGAATGAATTAATCCAAATTAATCACACAATGCTTTTTGATTGCTTTATTGCTGTTTCTTACTTACATGGAAACTGTCTGCTTTCTCTGTCGCACAAAAGCAGATTTTTAATGATCCAGTAAGACTTTTTCAAAGATTTAATAGACACGGGCGAATCATTGCCATTGAGAAATCAGATCGTGATCTTTTAATGATTAATTGTACAGCTCTAAGCCAGCTGGTGCTTAATTCTAGAATGAATCAGTGATTTGAAGGAATCCTTTAAGTGAATGACTCACTGACTCTTGTTGCCACCTACTGACGTAACTACAGTGTATGAACCACCAGACTGTCATATGGTCAGCTTATGCAAAAAAAAAAGTGCTGTTTAAAAACGTCTTCCTTCCTTCCATTATTTCTCTCTTTCTTTTTTCAGTTCATCTCATGTCATGTATGGCAAGAAATGGACCTTCAAGAACTCCTTCAAGAACTATGTGCATTACATCCCTGAGTATGAGCAAGTGAGAGAGAATAAATGTTGTATGATGAGGATGAGGTAGTTGGCCAGAGGTTGATGACTAAGCAGTTTTTTTTTTTTCTGCAAAATGTGGGTGTGTGTTGAAGACAGAGAGGCATTGACAGAGGGAAAATAAGGTTTAACATGGTAAAATACAGCTATAGGGTTGGAACTCAGCCCAGTGTACTTATTAATACTTACTCCTTGGGGTCGGAATTGGATGAGAAGTCTGACATGGCGATGTCACCCGGTGAGAAATATGACCTACACGCACAAAAACGCGCGCGCGCTTGTGATGCTCTCCCACACTACGATCCGTTGGCTGGGATGTCATGTCACTTATCTTAAGCAGTACAGAGATGTGGCAGGAGATGATAACGCCGAGCCTGACTGAAAAACGCTGACTGCTTGGATTCATGAGCGCCCAAAACATCAAGAATCACAGCTTGGGTGCCTTTAAAGTTTGGTGGAAATGTTTGGGAAGTGAAAACCGAGCTGTGTGCCAAGTTCTTGATTAGCTGCATCAACAATTTCAACTCTTCATTTGCGAATTTGGAGCGCTTGACAAATTACACTCAAACTATTGCGCACGCAGCGTTGACTCGACTAATTACGTTTAATTATTTATTACGTCCAATTTTTTTTAATTTAGGTTCTTAGTTAACTTCTCACTTCAGAGTATTAATTTTCCATTTTCATAGTGAATGAACATGTACAAAGTGCGCGTTTTTTTTAATGAATTCCGGATTATAACGTGCACTCTCTCCTCCCTTCAGAAGGGGCTCAGGGAGCGCGCGCAATCTCTTGATAATGTTGATGAGAGCATTATAGGTAATGACTTCAACAATAGCAACAGTCATACTCATTTTCGTGATTGCGTTCAGTCTAACGTAAAGCCCTCCTCTCCTCTGTTTGTACGACGATTCAACTGAGAGCTTCCCTTAAGGGAGCTGCTTCTGATCTCATCCATACTGCATCATTCTGTCAACACAGACGTCTTGTTGCTGCCATTCACGCTGCGACTACATGCTTTCCGTATCCTCTGGCCCTAAAATATTCGTCTTTAAATGCATATGCGTTTTTATTTAAACTACTTCGCTTTTTTCCTACCCCAACACCCCCCACAACTGTTTGTCAGCCCCCATTTACGATGGAATGGAACATCTATTTTAAGCTCTGCGCCATAGACCAGCCACCCACACGCTGCTAGTGAGAGAAGAGGCAGATAAAAGAGTGAGAGAGAGAGAGACTAGCACATGTTATCAGAGGAGCAGAAGCACTGGGGGGAGAGAAACCGAATGAGGGGGTTAGTGTATGTGTGTCAACAGTTCATCAAAAGCAACAATGCTGTTGGCACAGCAACAGTTTATTTAACACCACCACTACACACATAGGCAGTTGCATTACAGACGATACATTAGATACAAAACATTCGGCTTCTGTCCTCAAACATTCTCCAAATGAAAAAGAGAGAGGAAATGGAAGTGTCCGGAGTTTTCAAATTCGATGACTTTTTCATTCTTCTCAGGAGCACAAAAGAAGACAATTTTTCCATGCTCTTTTCCATGCAATTACACTGAATGGAGACCAAAGCTTTCAAGCTGGAAAAAGGATGCAAAATCACCATAAATGCAGCCCATATGACTTAATAAGGGGTTAGGAAAAAAAAATATATATAAAATTAATCAAATAAGATAATTCAAGATAAATGTAAGATTATCAGAGTATTTGAATATTGTGTATAAAAGGTCAGATTTTCTTGCTTTCATGAAGCACGTGGTGCATGGATCACAAAAGAAGAACATTTGAAGACTTTTTCTTCTTGCAGTTATAGTAAACAACATTTTTTTAAAATAGCTTTTCTTATTATGCTATAGTATCACAAAATCTTGGATTCAATCTTTTTGCCAACTTCTTTTGCTTCAGTCAGCACAGTATTTATTTTTTGGGACTGATTGGTCATATGCCTCATTGATATTGAGCTTATGCACCTCAGTTCTTGAGTAAAAATAATTTTGGCAATATTCACTCAAAAATTTTGGTGCATCAGCTCAAATCAATGAGGCCTACAATCAATTACTTCTAAAAAGGACTGCAGAACCTGTACTAATTGAAAGGGGAAGTTGATGAAAATAATTGAAACCATATTCATATGGACCATATTCCAAATGTTTTTAAGTCATATAATAGTTAGTGTGTGAAATACTGTAGATAAAAACTATGTCATTTTTCAAGTTCTCCAATCAAGTTGAACTTGGTGATGAACAATGAATCATTCAGACTAGTTCTGTGAACTTGAACTGAGTCCCTTAAAGGAAACATAAAAAAAAAAAAGATCTGTTTATGAAATTGGACTATGCTTGTAATAATAAACATGTAAAGTTAATATAGGTTAAAATAAGGAGTTTGAGCTATCATATGACTTTAGAGGACTTAGACAACTGTACACAGGTCAAAATGGATCACTTTTATTAAGCTTGAAAAATCTAATCATTAGTCATTTTAACTGCAAGGTTAATTTTGCCAAATTTTTCCTTTTGTTTTCCACAGGGAGAAAAAAGAAGTCACACCGGTTTTAAGCAACTTGAAGGTGAGTACTGTAAATGATGACATCATTTATTTTTGGGTGAACTACCCCTTTAATAGTCATTTTGAGCACTATATAAGAGGTCTCAGCACCAGAAGGTAAACTATGACTGTGTGTATGAGTCTGTGTGCTTGTTCTTATCCTCACATCAAACTATACACACCAGGAAAATGACACATGTTGAACTCTGCAGTTGCAAAGATGGCTTTTTCCTCACTGCACATTTCAGAACCATGGACAGCAGCAGACAACAGAGCACACTCAGTACTGACCATGATTACAGCCCTCACAGAGCCTCATTTTGTCCTCAAGTGCTTTCTGATTGCCTTCAACCCCTGTCTGTCCATCTATATGACTGCTCTCTCACTCTGCCCACCGCAAAGCAGGAAAAGAAGGAAAGGTTATTTTCTCTCTCAAAAAGTTTATGCATAAAAGTTTGATTGACTAGAGCTGTATAAAGTGGCCAACAGCAGGGCAGTTCTAGGATCATGGGATATTTGGGGTTTAGCCCAGACATCTGTGGGTGCATATGGGGTCGTCCTTTGAATTATTGGAATACGATGCACTTCTTTTTTATTTAATTTTTGAAGTAAATCCTTCAGTATTACTGTAGCGAAAATGAAAAAAAGATTTGTATAATCTTCTTGGCCTCAAACCCACCTGAAGGACAGAAGTCTACAGTGGAGTTCAGAAGTATGAGATCACATTGAAAATATGAGCTGTAAAATTAAATTTCGAAATAAACTAAATCCTAAAGGTTTAGAAAACTTAACACCAAGAAACAAATGAAACACAATTATTAAGTAATATTCAAAGGAATAGTTCACCCATGAGTTAAAATTTGCTGAAAATTTTACTCACCCTCAGGCCATCCAAGATAAGTTTGCCTGGTCATTTGAACAGATTTGTAGAAATTTATCATTACATCATGTGCTCACCAATGGATCCTCTGCAGTGAATGGGTGCCATCAGAATGAAAGTTCAAATAGCTGAAAAAACATCACAATAATCCAGAAGTAACCTACACCAGTCCAGTCCATAAATTAACGTCTTGTGAAGTGAAAACCTGCCTGTTTGTAAGAAACAGACATTTCTAAATTTGCTTACAGCTAAAACATGAGTCCTCTTTTCATAATATTTGTGTTTTGGTCAGAAGCGATAGTTTAAAGTTAACAACTTTTTATGCTTTTAATGTCATAAGATGTTAATTGATTGACTGGAGTCGTGTTTTCATCAGGTGTTTGGATTCTCATTCTGCCATCACCCATTCATTGCACAAGGACAGTTGGTGCGCAGATGATGCAATGCTAAATTTCTCCAAATCTGTTCAGATAAAGAAACAAACTCATCTGCATCTTGGATGAGCTGAAGGTGTGTACATTTTCAACAAATGTTCATACTCAAGGTCCAACTACCTTCCTTTAATATTCTGAATTATTTACTAATTATATGAGCTTATTTGATTAAATATCCTTTTGGCCTTTTGTTGTGGCCAATACACATTACACATATTTGAATATTATTATTGAATTTTAAATGTTTGCAGTTCTATTTAAGATTAGTCAGCTATTACAGAGAGTACTTTTTAGAGAGGGAAAAAAATTGTCGTTGCATTGCCAAACTTTGAAAGGCTCTTGGCACCAAGCCTTAATAAAACAGTTTTGCAAGAACTGCAAATAGCCAGGCTTGTATTTTACAGTTTGCCAACAAATTTCTTTAGCACAGTTGCAGGTAGTAAAGGTATTGTATTCCTTTTATTTATTTATAAAAAATATATATTTCTGTGAAATATTTAGTGCTTAAAACACGGTTGACCAAAAAGTCAACAAACATATTTTTTTGTTGTTCTTGTTTGCAAAACAGACCGCTGCCCCTTTATTTAAATGTGCTGCCAGCTTTCGTTATTTGACGCTACTTGCCAGATTTTATGCCAATAGTCAGGAGTCTGTTTTGCAAGATTAGGTCTGACATAAGTAGCAGTATTGAAGCTGTGAATTATTTTATTAGTGGCCAAAAAAGGCATGAAAAGTTACTGGGAAAGATAATGTAATATGAAAACATTCAGAAGCCCATCCCTAGTGCCGCCCATCCTCTGCTTTCTCTCTGTGGATAGTGAGTAACTGAATGCAGCTCCATGATTCAATATGGAAAATTATTCAGCTCCATTGTTTTGATGTCTATTCATGTTATGCTGCCAATAGTCTTTGTATGCTATGCATCGTATGTACAGTGTACTGAATACATTAGAGTATCAAATATTCATATCGATGTTTGAATGTGTGTGGATGTGCCTTTTTATATGTTTCGTTTGTGTGCTAACTTTGCATTTTCAGGGCTTTAGTGACCTCAGGTCATGTGCATGTGTGAGCAATGCTGGGGGAATCTATACTGCCAAGCTACTGGTGATTTAAAGTAGGTAAACTACAGGCAAACTAGCCTTATTTATTTATTTAAATTTATTATTTTAATTGAATTGGCAACACCTAACAGAATGTTGAATTGAAATTTGAATTGGAATAACATGAAGAGGAGTTTATTATATTATCATTCAGAGAAATACACAGATGAATTCTATTATTCCAACACAAGTGGAATAAACAAATGATTCCATCATTCATTTATATGAATTATGCCTATTTATTACAATATGTAAAATATGTAGGATGTATGATATCCTTTCTCTGCTGATAGACATATTTCCCCAAACTAATCTCAGTACTCTAAAAACAGTTAATATAGACATCAGATTTTAATGTATCCACCACATTGTTTTCAGATGTTAAAAGAATAAATACTGAAATTAATTATCCAAATTAACTATCATTTAATGAAATGAATTATGATCACTAAAATAATTGAATACTTTATAGTAAGAATGTCTCAGTTATCTATGTAACCTTCGTTCCCTGAAGGAGGGAACAGAGACGTTACGTCATCTGACGTTAGGGGTCTCACTTGGGAATTTGATGCCAAGCCACTTCCCTGTACATACGAGTATATAAGATGGCAGCATGCATCCACTCATTCAAGTTTGTGCTGAGGAGCTGAGATGTAAGCCAGATAAGCAGGCCCACCAGGGGTGCCAGTTTATTCATCGGGCAACCGTTGGGGGAGCGGAGCACAATGAAAGAATTTAAGGTCATGTGAAAAACAAGGCAACTGTCCACCGGACACAGTAACAGACTTCTCCACCAAGTCCAATTCTGGGTCAGTTCTCGCCTTTTTTCTAAAGCTCAGAGGTGACGGGGACTCCTGAGTGAGACCCCTAATGTCAGTCGACATAACGTCGAATGTGACTGACTGAAAGGGAAAGGAAAACCTACACTTACTGAAGCTACAGTAATGATTTTCTATGAATTTCCATTCCATGTTAATTCTATAATTCTATATTTTAGAAAAATTCTGAAAACTGAAGTTCTACATTCTATTTGCTACCTCAGCTCTAAATGGATTATTTGACCATAAATTCATATTAATGAGCCATTTCATCACCAACCTCCTATTAACTAAAAATAAACTGTCATAAAAAAATTATAAAATAATAAAATCATACTTTACAAAAGTTACAAAGGTGCATAACTTAAAACTTTTACCTAAAATTGATATGTAAACTAAATATTCATTAAACATACAAAAACATTTAAGGGACTCTAACATTATACTTCAAAACATATTCCTCAGACACATGTAAACTGCACATATAATTTTCTAAATCACTTGAAGGTTGGGTTACATAATTACAACAATATTCTGGCCCCTAACCTTCATTTATCCTTCATACATCCTCAATTCCAAATGCATTTTCTTTCTTTACTTGTATTTTCCCTTCATTTTTCCTCATGTTTCACCCACCTGAGGTGTGGCATCAAACTGAAGATTCACCCCTGTCTCCTCAAGGCCACCTTTGAAGTGAGCCTCACCATATGGCAAAATCCTGTTTGTGGGTGGTCGGACCTGCGGAGATGGAATTCTCTATTGGATATTAGTTTTGGAATTTGAATGAAAGTGTGGGACCCACGGCTTGAATTGGCAAGATTGAAGCGAGATGGGTTTTAGAGGATGAGGTAGAACTGAAGTTGACCTTGACCTTTTTATCCCTCCCATCTCGATGGCACTTCCTTTTGTCCCGGCACCGCAAATGTACTTTTAACATTGAGCTTGAGAGTTAGTCTTTTTAAATCTATATCTCTTTTCATTCTTCGTCTCGCTCTGCTCTCTCTCTCTCTTTTTCATTCTGTCTCTTTCTCACTCCCTATGAGTGTGAGTGAGCATGTGTGTGTGTTGACGCATAAAGGGCCCTATTTGCCCCTGGACTGACGTCGTCCGTAAAGAAGTCTGCAATTCAGAGTGAGTCAGATTTCCTGATTCGGAGCCAGGACCATGTCGCCCTAAGACACTATTGCTCATGAGAGAGTGTGTGGGGGTGTGCATGTAGTATGATGCAACAGAGTGCGTGTTTTCATTCTTATGCTTTTTAAAAAACCTTTCAGCAAAACTAGAGGTCCTGACTAAACAGCACTTTACTGCACAACATCAAAATGCCTCTCTGATAACGCTTTTACCACATTTTGCAGGTTTCCTTCAAGTTTCAAATACCTCAGACCTCATTTTGGAGAATTCCATGAAGTGGTTCATAGCTGGTTTTACTTCATGTTCCAGTTTGTACATTTGACTTTAAGTGCTGACTACACAACCTAGTAATTTGTCCATACTACAAAATGTAAAAATAAATACAGTAAATAAATAATAGTACTGAAAGGGATATTTCACAAATGCATTATCATTGTGAGTTTCAATGTTTAACATGTGCATGTAGTCAATGGGAGATGTTACATTTCAAGTATACCGTTTATAAAATGAACTGAGAGTGATGGTATTGTAATATTTGCATATGAAATTGAGATTGGCCTTTAACTCCTTACATCTGTTTACACAGCACATATAAGGCTAAAATTATCTACAAAAAAAAAAAAATCCTTGCTAATCAAGGTGAATTCATTGCAGAAAATTGTGAGAGATGAATACAGCACTGCCCTGCGTACACTGTAATTTCACCTGAGGTGAAGTGGAACCCAAGAATTTGTTTTCAAAAGACAGCAAAGAAAGCCACTACAAACCAATACAAACATTCTAAAGATTCCACATTCTAAACTGAAAATAAAAAACACTGCGGTTGATCGCCCAGAGTGCTCTTTCTGCTTTCTGCATGCATAAGGGGCCTACTCATCAAATTCTGGTGGAAGTGTTCAGTGAGACGGAGCCCAATTCTGCCAAGGTACATCAGTATACTAGACCTGTCAGGAGGCTGCATGCAGCAGTCTTCTTGCATGACCTGGAGTTCATTCTATTGTCACATCCTGTACTGCCCTTCGGGTGAAGAACTCTGATTGGCTGAGGCGGGTATAGCGATGCTGTCACATGCTCCTGTGAGGGGAGTGTGAATGGGCCTCAGGCTAGAAGAGGGGTGCATGCAAACAGGTAGAACACAGACAACTCTGACCTGGGGGTAGGTCGCGAATACATGCACATTCACACACACATACATATGCACAACAGTAGAGTGTGGAAACAGACATGCAAGACCAACAAGACAGAAAGCCAAACAACTGTTTTTAAAAGTTCACCCAAAAATACAATTCTGTTATCATTTCCTCAACCTCATGCCATTCCAAACTTGGGAAAGAGAGTGATAATCTAAATATGCTAGACACGCTTACGTTTGATATGTATTACAAGTGATGTTTTGGTGTCAAATAAAGCTCAAACAGTTGCAGATAGGACTTACTACAACAAAGATGGGAAAGCTGAATTTTCAGAAGCAGTTTAGTCCAGTCTTGTAACATGATCACATGATCCTTCACAAATCATTCTAATATGCTGATTTGGTGGTAATTTTGTGTTACTTTTAATGTTAAAAACAACTGCTTATTATATTTGTGGAAACCGTTATCATATATATATATATATATATATATATTTTTTTTTTTTTTTTCTCAGGATTCTTTGATGAATTAAAAGTTCAAAAGAACTTTTGAAGAAGCATTTATTTAAAATATGAATCCTTTTCGATATTAAAAATCTTTACAGTCACTTTTGATCAATTTAATGTATCCTTGCTGAATAAAAATATATTCTTGTTAACTTTTTGTTGACTTTTTAAACTTCCATTTAAAAAAAATCATACAGTATTGTGTACAGTATTGTGTACAAAAGTGTGTTTGTGTGTGTGCGTTTATAACCCTATGCACAATTAAAATAGAAAAAATTATGTTTGTTTGTTTTTTCTTAATTAAGAGCCCAACTCACTTTTGACTTTTATTGAAAAATGTTCAAAATATTCTTTAAAAAAAAATCATATGAGTTTGACAATATATGATTTGACTATGGAATCTGTTTCTTCCATAGTGTGTGTGTGTGTGTTGATGATGATGACAACATTTCATTTTTAAATGAACTGTCCCTTTAAATCCCACCATCTTCAAAGAATTATAAAACCATTTCCAGCCTCCTTGATCGTCTAATAACCTCTCAATGCAAGGTGAAAGCAAAAGCAGACACAAATTCACACACAAAAATTGCAATTTCACATTTTATCATCGCAACACCGAGTGCTGTATCACAAAGTGAGATTGTCCATTTCTTATGCACTGAGGTTTTATTATCTCTCCCATTCTGCTAACATTTAATATGCCCTGTGGATGCAAGAGAGAGAAAAAGAGGAAAAGATGTGGCCTTGGTTAGTGGGAAAGGCTTTTGTTTTCTTAATCACATATCTCTCAGCTCTCATGCTCTCTCTCTCTCTCTCACTCCCTCTCTCTTATCAGGATGACAAATGCCATACCATCCTGTGAGATGTGCCAAGACAGAATGAGCATCTGTCAAAACACGTCGGTCCCAGCGGACGCTTCGCTGATGGACGCAGACATGCAGGAGAGAGAAAGACAGACGAAAAGAGAGACGGACAAGGGATGGGTGGAAAGAGTGGTGGATGATTTGGATGGGTGGGGTCTCGTACTCACCTGCGTCACCCACCAGCATCCCTGAACCCCGTTTCACCTCCATCTCTGCGAGGGTTGAACGCAAAGGTCCTCCACACTGTGTCTTCCTCTTTTTCTCTCTCCATTTTGATTGTGCACGATTACAAGCATACTAATGAACTCCACAATAGAGCGAGAACAAGAAGAGAAATGTAAATGAATGCTGCTGCTGAAAATACAATTAAGTAAAAACAACACATTTGGTTTCTCTTTGCAGTCCAATGCATCTACTCAAGAGCTGTGGCATTTGAATTGCAAAGGACTATTAAATATTGCGTGTGCAAATGCAATGGTAGAGCAAATTAACTCAGTCCCAGAGCAGGTTCTGCATACTTCATGCTAAACCTGAATCCATTTCAACAGGTCCACTCGCTCTCCAGAAAAACTACTGGAAAATGGATTTCTAAAATGTTGTTCTGTCATAGCTCAGAAATTCTTGGATTGGTTTCTCATAAATTTTATGAATGAAACATGAAGGAGAATGTTGACAGGTACAAATAGAGAATAGAGCATGTATTTTTGTAAGTCATCAGTATTTTTGTCTTTGTTTCTAGTAAAAAATTCCTTTTTAGGAAAATATCTTGATATACATGTTCAATATATATATATATATATATATATTCTTTTCCCTTTTTTTTTTTTTTAAATAGATTTATATTATTTACCCAACTGGGTAAAAAAATAAAAACTTATATATAGTATATATTGTATATAGTGTAAATATATCATATTTGGTCTGGAAGATAAAAAAAAATTCAGCAATGACATGTTTAATGGTAGAAGTAAAGGCATTTATAATGTTACAAAAAAAATCTATATATTTTTTACTGTATTTAGAATGTTAAGACTTTCATAAAAATGTAAAATAAAAAATAAAAACATGAAAGAAAAACTTACAGGCCCTAATTATTTTAATTTTAGTGTGTATTTCACATATATTTGCCAAAAATGAGTTTCAGTATATTGAAACTTTCACTCCAATATCAATATCTCAATATCAATTTAATGCATCTCACTTAAATTTATATTATTGTTGCTTGTTTTTGTTTTTACTGGGGGGAAAAATACAGATTAGCATTGCATTTTGCATTGTATAAAATGTAAGGATGGATGAAACTGCCTAAATTATTTGCTCTTTTTCTTAAAGCATGCATGTACTGTAAGTCCAAGCCGTGGCCTATATACAGTAGCCATGTTGTCCAATTAATATGGACATTGCAAGTTGGCAAGTATAACATCTTACTTAATTTCCTGTCATTTCTCGATCAGTACAAGTGCTAAAAAAGCAAAACATTAGAAATCAAAAACCAGTGTAAAACATGTTTTTATTTTTGCACTTTACTAATGTACTGAAATGACCATTTAAGGGCCATGTTGGAAACAACATCAGCAGTTTAGTAAGGTAAAAGCTGCGTTTACTCATGCTAGGAAATTCACAGGCTGTACTATGCTTCTGCTGCATGTGCTGACTCTGTTCCTGATGGCCACAGGCAAAGCAGGGTAAATTCACAGTGAAAGATCTCCTAAAAAGACAATGTTACATTACCAATGCAAACACAAAGTAAAGCACACCACGCTGGAATCGTTAATTACGCCCCCAGACACTCCGCAGCCTCGCTAACATTCCCAGCGTTGCACAGATTTCTATTGTTCATTTATAAAATGACCCTTTCAATGATTCATCCGTTCTTTCTTTTTTTGTTATTTACAGATTGAGGGATAAATGCGCCATCTGGAAGCAACAGGCGTCCCCTGATGTCGTGCCCTTGACAAGATCACGGCAAGAAAGTCTATAATTTAAAGTTGAGCTTGGCTTTTGCGACCCGCTGTTTACACTGGCGCTGATTGAGCTGATCGGAGCCGTCCCTGAGGCGGCAAGACTTATCGTTCACCACAGAGGACCCGGAAACTGACAGAAGTCTTTCCTTTTCCCCCCCCAAGCAAATTACAGCCAGGTACACTAAATGTTCCCATCATCTCACACCTGCAATACAAAGACAAACAGGGGACTCTTTCTCTCTCTCTCTTGCTCTCTCCGCAGGTCTGCTAGATCCTGCTTCATTAGACGTGCAGCTGTTGAGTAGAGAGGCAGGAGAATGAGAGAGAGAACCCAGGAGAGGCTAGCAGACATGTGACAGATGAAGAGAGAGAGAAAGAGAGGGAGAAAGAGAAAAAAGGGAGGGAGGAAAACTAACAATGGCCTGTCATTCTGAGCGGCTGCCAAGCGATGCCCATAATTGATTGCTCGTCCCATTTTCAAAGGCTTTCTAGACACTGACACACACATACGCACACACACTGTTTGAACATAGTCTATAGTAATAGAGGATGAACCTGTGCAAATCACAGACTCACAAACCGTGAATTTGTGAAATGGAATATTTAGGTTTATAAAGGACAGCTCCGACTCGACATTCTGATTGGATGAACTGTGTTTGAAGGCGTTATGATGCGGATAAATGCACACCTGTGACTGCACATTCTATATCAAATCCCCAAGTTAGAATGCTGCTCTCCGACCGTAAACAGCCTACTGTGAATCTGAGAACGGTGTTCTTTTGTAGAAGAGTTTTGATGTTAAAATGAAATTTGGCTGTTGCAAACTTGAATGAGTTGCTTTGTTCTGTGTTACATAAAAGAAACTGTTTTTCTTTTTCTTTTTCACACAATGAAAGTCAGAGGGCCCAAAACGACATTTTAGACAGAACATGCTAATTCATTTTATTAATTAAGGCATGCAGGAAGTAGCAAATTTGGGCAAACACAGAAGGAGATAAAATACTTTATATTTTCCGCCATATTTTCCACCGTGTTGGTCTAATCTTGACAGTCAAAATCCAGTGAGAATATGTCACTGCTCTAAGAATTGACTTTGGGAGTGAATTTGATTATGAGGTCATTTATGAGGTATATTATACATTAATAGTAATAATAATTAGTAAGAATTAATGGTAAATACAATTCTAATTTATTTTCTTTTTATATCATATTTGTATCTTAGTTTATATATTAAAATATGTATATATTATTTTTCTCTTCACATTTTAATCTCTCTCTCTCTCTCTCTCTCTCTCTGTCTGTCTGTCTGTCTGTCTGTCTGTCTGTCTATCTGTCTGTCTGTCTGTCTGTCTGTCTGTCTGTCTGTCTGTCTATCTTCTATCTGTCTGTCTATCTATCTTCTATCTATCTATCTTCTATCTATCTATCTATCTATCTATCTATCTATCTATCTATCTATGGTAGATTAAATTGGGAAGATAAAAATAGAAATACATTTGAAAAATGTTACAAGTATAGGGTGGAGTCTTGGTTCAATATGTTCATTGGTGATTTGATGGAGGCAGAATGTGATCTTGCTTTTGATTGTAAAAAAGGACCAGGGTTTATGTGAACTAAATGATTGGAGAAGTCTGGTCATCAGAGAATTTTTTTTTTTTTTTTCACAATTTTAGAAAACATTACAACATCAAGAAAAAAAGAAAGGAAGAAAGAAAGATGCAGATTAATTTTTTACAATAGGATTAATAAAATGCTTTTGAAAAAAAAAATACAATGTAAAAATGAATTTTCATGTACAGAAAACAATGATAATAAAAGTATGTTTTACAAGAAAAGTTTTTCTCCTTTAAAATGTTTAAGGTTTAATTCAAGGTTTAATAAAACTTGCAATTTCTGAGTGAAAATTTTTGTACACTGAAATTATTATGCAACATTTAATCAGAACTTGGTGTCTTTTATCATATCGCTTATGCCACATCATCAACAGGTCACATGCAAAGTTATTTATTAAAAACATTGGGATTTCTTAAGAGTTCTTCAAATGCTGTCAGCCCTATATATGTCATAATCTGACACCTGTGTTTAGAGAAAAGAGAAGACATGAAGATGCTTTTGTAACTGAGTTTGGTTGTAAGGGGTCAGCAAGCAGCCTGGTGCCTGTTTGTTAGCGTGGAGGCTAGTTTGTGCTCTATTGGATGACTTAGCCTGCAGTTCTCTAAAGGCACGTCGAAATCTCCCAACCATATACCTGCTTTAATTCTGTCTGACATGCCCGGGCCTCAAAGAACGAGCCTGCAGCTCAGGTAAGTCTCTGTTAGCCATCCGTAAGCACGCACGCATGCACACACACACACACACACACACACACACACACACACACCAGGGAACACATGCCAACTTACACGCACACGCGTAGAAACACTGGGTAGGCTTGTTTCCTCCCCCTCTCTCTTGCTCAGTCTCTCTCCTCTGGCTTTCCCTGTAGCTCTCTGGCAGTTTTGCGTCAGTGCTGGAACCGCAGGGACGGTTGACATTTCAGTCTGGCTATGTTTCCAGTCCCTGTGATCAGAGCCATGCTGCCTCTACGAACTTAAAGGTCACAGTTATTGTTTGTCAAAATTTCTAGAAAAAAGAAAAAGGTAAATTGTGTGCGTTTGTGAGCTAGCTAGCAAACAGTGGCCCGTATTCTCTTTACTGTTAGCTGATTTCAATGCAGGATATGATTTGCTTCCAAAATAATTATACCCCAGTACATAAAAGCGGGCCAAACGGAGCTTCCCACATTGTAATGAGATTGAAACTGCGATGTTAAACAAAGTGGTGTGAAAAAAAAAAAACATTGCCTTCAGCTTTTAATTTGAACATTTTCTCACTATGAAATATTCTGTACCCATTGCTTAAGTATTTTACTCTTTGCTTTATAGGTTATGGTCTTTTAATCAGCAATGAAACTCTATTACTTAAAAAACAGGAAAGAAAATACTCATTTCTTTTCTTTTGTTGTAAACTTTTAAAGTCTTATATAAAAGCCCTCTAAATAATAGATTATCTGTATCATTTGCATTTCCAGGGATCATTAAGAATTGTATTACAGCTGTACTGTTTTGCATTGCACAAATGAAGATATGGCAGCACATATGGCACATATGGCAGATATACTTGTAAAACTTGTTAATAGTTTACTGTGGTTCATCCAGAACTGTAGTTGATATACCTCACATGATTTTATACACAATTTCTGATGTTCATCTGTTCGGAGTGTCATAACCTCTGCGGTTTATGCTAGGGGCCACCGATCCCCAGATGTTACAATTTGCCTCAAACATATGGAGTAAGATATATGACATGTTGTAGTTTTTTTTTGTTGTTGTTGTTGTTATTTAATTTTTTTTTACTGTTTGCTAATTATTGCTATTTTTTGCTATTAACAATTTGCTCCCTAATATTTTAACAGATAGATAGATAGATAGATAGATAGATAGATAGATAGATAGATAGATAGATAGATAGATAGATTTAGTTTAGTACATTTAGTTATATAGGTGACTAGCTCTAGTCCATTATACTCTTATCCATTAAAGGCATAAAAACCAATAAAAGTAACTAAATAAAATGATGTATATTATCCAAAGTACTGCAGCATTCAAAAAATATATATAAAGGCAGCCGAAAGACCCCAGAGCTGATGGTAAAATACTTCAGAGCATTGTGCTGAACCATACTAATGTACTGCTTCAAACCTTTTGGGAGCGATGTGCGAGAGCCAGCCTGTCAAACAGGTGTTTCATGCGACTCTCTTTCCCAAAGGACCATTTATGCATCAGCAACAGAAATCCAGCCTATGAGTCCTGGGTGTAAGAAAGGGGGTGGTGTGCATTGGCAAAGGGTCCATGCTTGTTTAAAGCACATGCACAGATTATCCCATCCTGTCCAGGGCCACACCTCAGAGAAATCGAGGCGGATGATAAACGACACGTCTTATTTTTAGCGGAGGAGAAGGACAGAGACAACCTCCAGGGAGTGCTTGATGATCTCGTCCTAAAGACTGTGGCCCATTCATTCGTATTTCCCTCTCTTTCTCGTAGCTCCATACATCTGCTCACAGCAAGAATAATGAGCGAAGAGAGGAAAGGAATTCCAAGCTGGAAAGGGTTATGTGTGTGTGTTCCTCTGACAAACTGTTGTCCGTAAACAACCTCAAAGTTAAACGTCTCCCATCTCATCTCCAAATACACACTTGCACACAAAGAATTTCCCTGCCTGCTTGTTTGAAGAGAGCACTGCTTCATCCCCAAGTCTTCCAGCGGGACCTACTGGGGTGAGTTGGAGGCAACAGAAGAGGCTTTGAAACCATTCCAGTAAAATCATCCCAGACCTGCAGCACAGCTTAAGAGGACACACACAGAAATGCCTCAGTGCTTTGTGGATGATGTGCCATTTATATCCCTTTTTTGACAAGAAATGAATGTTTGAAGTGTGAGTTTGAACATCGCTACTGTAAATGTGCATAGAGGAATGATTAAATATGTTGAATTTTTGCTCAAATATGTTGAAGGAAGTAGTGAACATGCCTAAGAGTTTTTGTGACTGAAAATATCAAAAGAATATTGAACAAAAAGGATGAATTATAGATGAAGTCACACGCTGTCTCAGGCCTCTCCTACACCTACATCAGAATTAATATTCATAGAATCCAACGTAATTTGTTGAATCCAAAACGAGGCCACTAAAAAGAAATAAACAAATAAATAAACAATGACGACAACAATAATAATCATTTTACGTCTTTCTGCATTTTGAACCAATCATTTTCAGTGGTGAACATACATGTGAGCCAATCAGCATTTAGTATCACGGCGCCGTCAAACGGCGTGTTAAGACAAGAGAAATGTTCATATTTTGTCAAAATATCAATAAAATCTGTTGAAAACAAGACTGAACGACAGGGACATACGTTTTCCATAACTGTCGAGTGAATTTTAAAGTTCATACACGAATGGGTGCGTAGACAGGGGCTCTCCATTCATTTATAAATGTTTACTATGATCATATTCTGTCTATGACGCTGTGAGATTTGCTCTGTTGATTTACTGTATTTACAAGTGCTGATCATTTTAATGTGCCATTAGTAATCAGGGCTATTTTTGAATGTCATGGAGGATATGATATGTGAGCATAATTATCAATTACTATATAAAAAATCTCTGCGACTGTTTGTTGGTTTGATTAATATTGATTTACATATCAGCGTCCCTCCAGAAATTCCCTTGTGTGGCCGTTGCTGTTGGCATCAAGACTTTTGATTGAAGTTTGAGCCTGTTTTTGAGGCTGAGAATAAAACCCTCTTTAGTTTGTCTATAAAAAGTCTATTTCCTTGAGACTAAGAAACTTAGATTAAGAGAAAATAACATAAAATATATCCTGCAAATGATGTACGCCCTACAGTGATTGTTTAGCCCGAGTCTAATGAATAAAATGACTTTTTCTTATGATTTTCCTCACTGTACATTTTTTTCCAATGCGTATACACAAAGGCAAATTCTTAAATTGCTGTGCTAGCCATCACGGCATAAAGAATGGATGTTGTTATTTATGGGGCATGAGCCTTACATTTATTTGCACATTTATTAATGAGTGCGTTTTTGCAACATCATTCAATGAGTAATGCACAAACCACGATCCCATATGGTAGAGGAAAGTTAAATATTACATTTCACCCTCTGTGCAAAACATTCAGTAGCTAACAAATTCTAGTATGTACAGCCAAATTGCATTCCTTGTGTGGAGGAAACAAATTAAAGATTAATATTTGCATTTTTGGCTGGAAAATGGATCTAGAATGCCTGAACTTTTGAAAAAGTTTCAGACTCCTTGGGTATTCCTAACCTGTGTACAACATTCAACAATCTCAGAGTTTACAGTAAAAAGAGAGAGCGATAAACCCTAGGGCAGGCCATCAGTGATTACAACTGCATGTATTTCCTCATGAACTCATTTTATTAGCAGAGATAATCTAATCCATGTGACACATAAATGCCCAGATAGGCCATTTTCACACAGCTGGGTGAAAATACATACATTCATATTCTTTATGTGGCTACCTTATCAAAATAAAGACAAAAGGCTAGATATAGTTTTAAAAATCAATTTTAAGTGCTGTAATGTAAATGTTTTATCCTTGTACTGTATTTCCTTATACATTTGCATTCTATAAAAAAAAATATATATATATATATATATATATATATATATATATATATATATATATATATATATATATATAACAAAAATAATATAATGTATTTAAATATATAGTAAAAATTTACATTAAAATAATGTATTTACATTAATATGCTATATACTGTAGTAAAATATATTTTAAGCTTGTAATATTTAGTCATTTAAATGTGTATTTTTGTATTTTAAGTTATTATTTTACAATACAATTATTTAAGCACCATATTGTTTCATTACATTAATATGTATTAAAATATTGTACTATTATGTAGAATATTTCAGGTTAAAATTCTATCAGCTTATTTTGTGTACTTGTGCATACAAAACCCATATATTTGAGACAGAATAAACTCATTCATGCTTGTAGTCTGGATGTCCATGCACATATAAGTCACGCTCTTTTCTCATTGGTTCTTTTGAATCCAAATTTAGCCCATGCTGACTCATGCATAAATCCCAGTCCCTTACATTATATGACATTTATTTAGGAGGCGAATATAAATCCTTTTTAATCCAATGCGTTTAGAGGGGATTCACTAGGAATTTATTGTGCTGGTGTTGGTGAATCAGCCAGGGTGAGGTGTAACACTGCTCTGGGTTTATTTCAGAGTTTGTTATCTATTGGCTCGGAGTGGTTTGTTTCCCAGCAGCATACTTTCACCGGGGTGTATGTTTCTGTTCGTGTGCAGTATGACACCTGGTGACTGTGTATCCGTGTGTATGTGTGTCTGTATTTACTGTTCACCAGATGAGATTTGATCAGGAGATGGACCATAGAGCTGAGGTGTGTGTGTGTGTGTGTGTTTGTGTGTATATGCGTGTGCCTTATTGGGAATTTGAAGTGTGATTGACAGGGGAGAAGTCTATTAGCTGAGATTGTTAACTCCAGGGCACAGTAGAAGCTGTTATCGGCTGCAGACAGCCGTGAAAGGGCCCGGCTGATTCACAGGAAAGCCATTGTGCATTTCAAAGGTGTTGTCTGAGTGATTTGGGTCTGGGCTGACACCACAGAGAGGCAGAGAGAGCGAAAACACAGGAGAGAATGTGCTGGAATCCACAGTGATCAATGGACGTTTAGACATCCCCGTATACCCCCAGCCCTCGCACTCTTCCTCCCGCCCGCTGTCTCTCAGAGGAACTAGTGTGACAGTCGTGGATAGAAAGGCTAGGGTAAAAGGAGAGCTAAATGTTTCAAGTTAAACTGGAGTGAGGCGGTTTGTCTGGCTGCCTGCTCGTGTTGGTGTGTGGGCTGTGATTGGCATTACATTGGAGTCATCCTTCTCTAGGATGGCCGCTTGTGCCTGACTACTGTGAGCAGCAGTTCATTCTTTAGGTGCTGAAAGAATGGATGCACTCTGCACCTGAATGTAGCAAGTGGCCGGGTGTATTTTTGTAGTGCATTTGCTTGTCCAAATACCCACATTTGCGGTCTGTGCACTTAACGACTTGACTACTCATATGGCGTATTTCCTGTATTTGACCCAAGTGAGGATGAAGATCACGAGTGTGTGTTGAACTTTTCATCGCCTGATAGGACACACTTAAATGAATAGGCCTATCACCACTACTCATCTAAACACTTTGTTTTTCTACTAAATTATATGTTAAATCTAATTGTTATATTAATAATTAACTTACATTGAAAATGTTTCTGTGACCACACAAGTTTTTTTTGTCAGAACATGATGCATGATTGGATCAACAATAAGCCTTGAGTAGCTTTCTGGAGCAGTATTTGAGATAGTGTGGATTTAGTTTGCACTAAAGGCACAGCGCTTTAGGGTCTTTAAGATCTGAGATAGTCTTGCGCACGCACTTCCTATCACGCACATATTGCATAGCTCGTCAGTGAACTATGGCTCTGTGTAATAAATGCCGCTCCATCTGAAAGCACGTACTGGAGATTTACTTCTAATCACAGAACCAGCTTTACTGACAAGATGCACATGAAAATCATATTTGATTAGTTGCAAAGCCATAGACTAAGGTGGTGTTGTTTACATGACTGCGTTTAAAATCTATTTAAAATCTAAACTTTTTATTCACTTTGGCCGTGCATTTACGCAGCAACAATGTTTTGTGGGCTTGAAAATGTTTGAAAACAGGTGTGGAAGAGCAAGGTTTTGAAAACAGCACAGTTATATGCTTCATGTAAACTACAAAAATGCTAATTTGTGACTCACATGTTTATGTAGTGTTTGACAACGCCAACTACTGGCCTGGCAGGTATAATACAGTGATTTTATTTTTTTCCGTTGGGCCGTGTGAACAGGGATTATTTTGACAATGTTGTCATCTGTACACGAAAAAGGCAGACAAAATACCTTTCCGTAAGCATACACGTACCCTAAATCAGTCTGAGTGGTTCTTAAAAGGATATTCCACTTAAAAAGGGAAATCATTTACTTAACTGCTTGCCATCCTAGTAGTACTGTATATAACTTTCTTTCTTATGTGGAACACAGACAAAGAATTGAATACATGAATATGAATTTGATAATGTGAGCATACCTTGACAAACTAGTCTTGTTCAGAAAGACTTTGACGAGTTTGACGAATCCTTCACTAAATTAACTCCTTAAGACAAGTAACTCAGTCTGAATGACAAAATGTTTAGTTCTTCCCTTAAAACAGGAACAGTACAGTTTGTATCATCGATTATAATGCATTTTTTTGCATTGTCAAATGACTAGTTTGCATTGCAGAGAATTTCATGTATTATAATGGGAGCATTTTGGAAATTTTTCATACAGTACATGCACCAAAGATTTGGCTGACAGATTGAAACTATAAATATATTTAGAAATATGCTATATTGATGTTATACATTATTTTTATGAGCTGAATCAGCAGTGGCAGGATAATCAGGCACTCAGGCATCCTATCATGTAACATTTGCTTTTTGCAGTCGAGAACAGTCCTACAATTTTACATTAAAATAATAAATGAGTGTTTTACACACTAGTTGGTGTCAGGTTTTTTCATTTATTCTGTTTCATTTTTGTACTGCTGATTATTGTTGTCTCATCCAAATGTTTTTGCCTCTGCTGCCTCCTCTGATAGATCACCCCTGGATCATTCCTGAACTTCTTCTGACCCTGAGAGAGATGCAAAAAAAGGGTTTTAGATGACAAAGAGCGAGAAAGGACATGTATGGTGAAGGCAAGATTAGCGCTCTGAACAGGCACCACCATCTTCCCTGAACACAAACACACTTTCTACTATTTTCTATCCTATTTGCAGCTGAAACATTTCTGCTATCAACCTTAAGTTAAGGTATAACTAGCAAATAAATCTCAGTTATACTGACTCCACACTGCAAGTGAGCGATGCAAAATGACAAAACTAGAACACTGCCATCACTGATATACTGTGAATGTATGACTTTGATTATATTGTGGAAGTTCTGTCACATTGCTAGTTTTGTTTTTCAACCCAACCTGAAAATGTTTAAAAAAAAGGAATGTGTGCGCACATAAATGCAAAATGTTATTTAATTACTTTTTTAATGATATAAGTTAAATGAAAATGTAGATTATAAGGGGAGGATTCAGATTTTGTGTCATTTTTTTAACACATTTCAGTCTAGTTTTGCTACACCATATTGCATCACCTTTTTATAATATAAGCATTCTAGTGTTTTTGTGCTCGTTGCATTGCTCACTTGCAGTGCAGGCAGCTTTATTTATTATAATGGGCACATTGTAGGTATTGTCACATTTTGTTGCCCACTTGACAATAATAGGTATGTTCTAGTGCTTGCCTGCAGTGTATACATGGAGTTCAAACTAATTTTGTTGCATCATATCATATTGCTTGTAATGGGAACTAAAGTTCACTGAATATCACTCGTTGACTATAGCGGGAAAGTTCAAGTTTAGTTGCAGTTTTATGTTGCTTGATTGCAGTGTAGACAGATTTCTGTCTAATTTATATTGCTTATAATGGAGTCTCTAGTTTTGTCATGGCATATTGCTCACTTGCAGTATAGAAAACTTTATTGATTATAAGGAGAAAGTTTTTTTGGTTTTGTCATTGAGTGTGTTTACATGTACATTCTCAATTCAAATATACTTAAGAAGCCGACCCGGACAAGCGCTTCGTGGTAGGTGAGGAAGAAATATATAGTACACTGTTTATTGACCCCAAAAATTATAAAATGCAGCTGAAGGAGAATTTGTACAGTCAAAATCCTGCAGCTGTGGGAACTTTTCTGCTGACATTTGGGGTGCTTTAATATTTTATTTAACAGCACAACTCGCATAATAAATGGAATATGCAGAACCAGGTACAAAAAGGATTGAATTCTGATTTCAATAACTCATAATAATAATTTTAAAAAAGAAAAATATGTTGATATGTTGTTGGTTTGCATGTAAACCATTAAACGGGTTATGACTTTTTTTTGGCATACTTGCAATTACTTTTTTTTTTTTTATAATACAGAGTTATGCTTTAGACCGAATGAGAGCATGCTTTCCCATTTTAAATATTTTTATTTTTTTGGTATTGTGTCAAAAAGCATTGAGTGACATGCACAGCGCTTCAAAAATCATTTCTGCGACACAGCGGAGGGATTGAGAGAGACATGCCACTGTTTGTCCATGCTCTCCCTGCAGCACAGAGCATACTGTTCTCTAATCAGCTGCTCTCCCTGTGAGTTCGCCTCTACTGATGGCAGAATTGGCTCTCTGGAAGCTAGACTGCCTGTATTTTGTTGACTCTCAGTGGTGGAAAAAGCTTCATAAATTGAGATGCGTTCTCTCCCTCTCTCTCTCTTTGCCTCCTCCCCAAACACATAATCGCTGTAAACAAGCGCGCTGAGAGTGAGTGCATGTGTGATTTGGATGTTGTCATGGTTTATTTTCCCCGGTTAGAGATGCTGCCAGCATCATCATCATCCTCCCTCGTTCTCTTCCTCTCCCCACACAACCGTCGTGGCAGCAATTTCTCCCGCTGTCACAGCGCAGAGGCGGCACCTCTTTCCCTCTCGCTGGCTGTCCGCCCGGTAATTTCTTTTCATGCAAGCTGCAAATGTTTCTGTTGCTCTGACAGTGGGTAGACAGTAGATTAAGAGAAAGGAATTGCAGAGTGTGGAGGATACAGCGGCCCCTCCACTTTCAGCAGAAACAGACTGACTGCACACACAAGCACAGATAAGACATCGGGCTGACTAGAGAGCACCGGGCCGCTGATCGCCGTGTGATTTCACCCTGCAAGCACGACGGATGCTATCCTGCAATCATAAAGCGAACCGAAAAGCTGAATGCTTTGGTTTTATTAGACCCGATATATGTTCCATGACTGGAATGCATATATCAGTTTCACACAGCTAGTGTTATACCTGTACTGCCCAACTCTCATACTCAGCCGAATAAGATATTCTCTGTAGAAGGGTATTTAAGGATTTTTTAGATCTAAAGTGGTCACCAAAAGATAATCTGGATACTTACAGCAGTGTAAGTGTCCAGAGTGTGAATGTCTTTGCATGATATTTGAAAATATTAAATAAAGTGGCTCTTGTTAAAAAGAAAGTACTAATTGAATGCTTTTTTTACAGTACCAGTTCTATTTGGTTTGGTGAATAAAAGGACATTTCATATCTTTTTTGACATTTTATGTGTTTATCTAGAGTTGCCCCCAAAAGTATTTAGATACTTAAATTACATTTAAAAATGCATGAATATCTTTGCATGACATCTCAAAATAAAAGTGCCATTTGTTTTTTATGATACTTTATGTGCAGATGCCATTTGGTTTGGTATTTTATTTCTAATGCAGAAGCATTCAGGCATTTAAGTGCCACTTGAGTTTCTAAAGTGTCCAAATAATTTTTGGGCCCACTGCAGACATACTAAGTGTCTAAAGCTAGATTTGAGTATCCTTTTTTATATAGTTTTATATAGTATGTCAGGTAGATAGATAAAGCAGTCTGTTCAATTGCAAGGTTCATAGAGAGTTTGGAAAGGAATATGTTAAACTTAGTTTCTATAGTTTTAGTGCAATAAAACCTGACTAACCTTATAAGTGGACTTCAGGGATGGAATTATAATATGACCCCTTTAAGATAGATTAATGTTTAATTCACAGCAGTAAATGATCATGAGTCAGTTTCTTTAGTTTTCCCATTGTGCTCCTATATTAAGATGTTTTCAGCCCCCCCACTCTATCATAAAGATCTGTGCGGATGTACAGCATCAGCCTCCGGCTCATGTCCCATGGGTCATTTCATTCAGCAGCCACAAATAAACTTAGCACTCTTTCTGAATCTCCAATGAGAAATAAAAAGAGGATTTTGAGATATATTTAGTTTGATTATATAAAGAGAGAAGTGTGCCTTCACTTTCTTCTTCCTCTCTCTCAGAAAAACTTTGGAAATCTCATCTCTGGTGCGATGTGTTCGCCATGTCCAATTCTCGAAAGGCAAAATGCTCTGAATCTGAAGAATTTATAAGCGACAATGCAGCACTTACGTGCTGGTATTTACACAGTCATCTTCATAAAAACTGGAAGATTCAATGACATTTCAAATCAAGCATAGCCTTTAACATCCAATTTACTGTCACAATCACTCAGGGAGGCGCAGGGAAACGAGTAGAGTGTAACTATGACAACATACCTATGTGCGGACACATGGGGTGAGATTCAATATAGATGGCAGGATGCAAGGATTTGGCTGAAATGAACTTGTGGCAGGGAGGGAAATGAAAGTAGCGATGGGTGGAATGAGTAAATGTGTGGGTCCATTTCCTCGCATGGCAATGGGATGGATCCCTAGATTAAAGCTTTACGTGGGAAAGAGGGGATCCGGGCCGTGGCCTGGCAGAGACGATAAGAGCCGGCCTACCCTCACATCTCAGCAGATGCATTATTGATCAAGACTACTGGTAGCCAAGGGGTTCTCCCATATGGGCCTCACGCCTCTGGTTATAGGTCTGTGCAGAAGGATCAAGGCTTGCTGGAACTATTATTTGGTGATATTACTTGCACTCTTCTGTTAAAGCGCACAATAAAATTTAGTAGTGCCCAAATTCTGTTAATGTGCATATTCTGCATGAGGGATTCTCCCATTGATTACATTTTATTGTATGTATATATGTATATACAAGGATACAATTACGTTTTTGTCGCATAACATCAATTAATGGAAATGCCGTCAGTTTTGTATCAACATTTCTAAGATATCGCAAAAGTTTAGCACAAATCTGTAATGGAAACCCAGGTATTTTCTCAGATGTTTCTCATAAATGCCTTGTTTGAAATAAAATGAGTAAATTGTGAACAAACATCAAAAGAATTGATAATTGAGAAAATTTGATGAAATATAAGTTTGTGTCGATTGTTTTTAGACTATGAAAGAGATGCAAGCCAGATTACTGGAGCCTGTTTTTCAGGATAAACATTTCAGAAACAAGAGATTTGCACTCTCAATTTGGTTTTCACTCTCCATGTGTCTCATTGCTGTTTAGGATAAATAATTGATATAATATATTAAGGTGATCCTATTGTTCCTATGGGATGAATTTCAAGGTAAACCTGCTCAGGCTAGATTTCAGAGATGGTTTTTGAATTCTGTAAAAAAAAAAAAAAAACTCCAAAATAATTTAAACTCCAGGTTCTGTCGAGCAACCTTGGATTTTAACTAGTGTAGAAAGTTACGAGGAGCTCAAAACAATCTTTTAAAAAGTTATCATTTCTGTCCGAGCGTGCACATAAAAAGAAAGTAAAAAGTTGTAAAGGAGATCTGTAAAAAAAGGACCAATCAGACTCAAGGTGTCCGTTCTCTCTTTTTTTACACTCCCTCCGTCCCTATCTCTCCCTTTATCTCCCTCTGCCTCTACCTCCATCAGTCTAAGAGAGTCTGCAAAGATGCACCATTTCCTGTGCTGAGGCTCCTGGCTTCGCTAGATTAATTGAATAGATCCAGCTGTGCTTTAATTAGTGTTAAAAGATCAATGATTTTCGATACAGAGATGCCTGCTGTTAACCCCTTTCTGCCTGCCATGTATTTTATTTCCCATGATTCCTCCATCTTGTCGGTTTGTTTCTCGCTATTAGCGACCTGTAGTTCTGAGCATGTTGGCATGGCTTTCAAATTCACAGCCTTAGAATGTACAAATACATGCATGTATCGCACGCAACATGCTGCTTTGCGTATCGCCAGCACAATTAATGTTCCTTTGGCGGCAGATCTAATGACAATTAAAAAGAGTTAATTATTTCTGCCACAATGATCAAGAGCATGTTAGGCATGAGGAAGAGGCAGCGAGCACAAGGAGATTTGCTTTAACCAATTTAAAGCCTGAGGCATATTTAACTCTCTAAAGGCTTCTTTCAAAGCTCTTCCTTTAATATAAATATAGTAGGACATTTAAAACAATGCATGACACCCTTTGTGCTCTCTAGGCTTCTGAATGGTCTTTTAAAGTCGTTATCAAATAAAAAAAATATTTTCAATCATTTAGTCCGTTTTCATTCATTTTTGAATGCAGTGCCCAGATCTCTAAATCTAATCAACAACCAGACAGAGCCAACTCATCATTCCTGTCCCCAACGGTTTTTCTTTTTCATTACACTTGAAGTCTGTGTCGTATGGAAGCCTGTTTCCATCACTGAATAAAAAAATAAAAAAAATTGCACAATTGCGACTTTTTATCTCACAATTCTGTTTTTCTTGCAATTCTGATTTTTAATTTATTTATTCATTTTGTATTTTTTTTTTTAGTTAAGAGATATAAACTTGCAGTTGTGAGCTATAAAGTCAGAATTGCGAGATATAAACTCAGTTGCCAGAATTTGTATCTTGCAATTCTAACTTTATTTCTCACAATTTCAAGTTTACATTCCTTTTTTTTTTTTTTTTTTTGTAAATACAAATATTATTGGACTATTTTTTACAAGGAAATATAAGTCTTTATGTTTCCAAATTTCAAATTTAATTTACTGCTTAAATCTTTAATTATTTCTGAAATTTAGTACCAATTTCTGAGAGAAAATAGTTTCAAAGTAAATACTAAATGAACTTTTTCTGAACACAGTAAGGATAAATCAAAGTTTTAATATTCATGCTCACTTATAAAATGGTTACATTTGTTCTGTTCTCACAAAAAGCTATCATATTGCTTTGGAAGAATTGGAATATCATATGAACTTATGCGGCTGAGTAAAAGATAATGTTTATTTTTTGGTGAACTAAGGCCTCACAAGAATATCTCCTTGATTTTAATATAAATGTATTTTGGGGCATGATTTGAATTTAGATTTAGAAGTCCTTGAAACAATGCTCTCTTTCGTGAATGTTGAAGTGTAGTACATAATTACAACATTAAAATGGAAGATTTGATTATACGATGATACTTCAAATACTAAACACTTCCAATAGTTTTTATTGCAAGGCTGAAGCTGTTTCTTTGTGCAACGATTTCAGTTCCTGTAAGAGTTCCTGTTACATTTCTCTCTTTCTCCCGCATATGTCTTCTACTCATTCACCTGACTTACGCAATGGCCCATTCTGCTAGAACATAGTGCCAGTGTGTGTGTGTGTGTGTGTGTGTGTTTGTGTGTGTGTGTGTGTGTGAGAGAGAGAGAGAGAGAGAGAGAGAGAGAGAGAGAGACAGAAGGGAATGTGACCAAGTGTATTTTGTGCGAGGTCTGATGGATGTGTGGTGACACATTCACTTGAGCCCAGATCCATCACGGTAACTGGAGACACTACAGACGCAGGGAAATTAAAAGTGGGGCCTTGAGTGGCAGGGGCCAATGGCTGAGGCTAAACTTGGCTAAATAATTACTCCAGTGATTGGCCAAAACACCTTTAGATCATCTACACTGAGAGTTTCTTAATGGGGCTGACGTGCATTGTTGTACTACAAGTAAGCAGTTTGAGTTTGGGAGTGATGTGCTCTTGCAAAACCATATATTTTGTGTTGAAGATATACTGCATGCATGAGGTTTTGAACAGAATCATAATGTGGTACAAAACAAAGACTGGATACTGACCACGGGTGTGTTTCCCAAAAGTCACTATGGTCACCAATAGAGTTCAATGGAACTTGTGATCATAGTTAGCTAACAATGATTTTGGGAAATGTAAAATAATAATAACAAACAAGTATTTTAAATAAATTAAAGATTCAAAGTAATACACATGTCTTAGCTCATGTGACTTAAACAGCCCCTGAATAAACCCAGTTGACCCATGTATATGCTCATATATATATATATATATATATATATATATATATATATATATATATATATATATATACATACAATTATTATGCTCTTGATTATACTTTTGTTTGGAGTAAAAAAAAAGGAATATTACATTTTTTATTTGTATTTTTTTTGCTCCCTTTGATTTAATAATTCATGCATAATATAGTTCAATCAAAAGAATGCACAGAATAATAAATCAGCAAAGTGGAAGAGGGATAAGCTGCCTGCATTGTCGGGTCTTTAGATGTATATGCTCATATGAAATTATGCTGCCTGTGGGTTTATGAGAACATGTCAAAGCAGCACACATCAATCCCAGTAATAATACTTGAAACAGACTCTGTGATATGCAAATACAAAGTAATGTAAGCAAACTACGAAAGGAAAATGATATCACTATATTATATAACTGCTCATTTATTACACTAGACCTGGTGGAGGGTCTTAAATTGTTTAAGTCGGTGTTCTTTCATTATATTTCATGTTTGAATGTGTTTCTTATAATATATTCATATTGATTATAGCAGATCGTGTTAATTGAATAAATTGCGAATCAGAATATTTGACAGTGATGTGTGATATTTTGTACATTTAACACATAAGCTACGTGTGCCTATTTATTTGATCATTTAATTCATGCACAATAGTTCCTATGCAGTGTTAAAGTTAGTCACATAACCTTTTAGCAACACTATATAATTTAAACGAGCGAGGGGTGCTGAGACCTGTCAATATTTTCCACATGTTGAACAGAAATATTTTCATTTTCTCATCTGTAATGTGCTTGAACTGAATTGCAAAACAGCTCAATAGCACAGAATTGGCTTTTTATGTAATGTTATGACCGTAAATGATGGAGTCATAAACCCTGGGTGAATGCTTAAGTGTTTGAATTATTGTCATAATCATCATTACATCGCTGTGTGTAATGTGTATCGCTAGAGATGGCGGAATGAAATTTGAATTTGTTATCAGCGAGAGAAGCTCTATTCTTGGAGCTGAGACTTTATTCATGAAGAGAGTGACGCTCTGTCTCTGATCCTGGATCAGAGCCCATCTCTCACTTTCTGCTTTTTTTTTTCTCTCTCTGTCACTTTCTCTCCTCCAATCTCCCCCCATTTTGCTCTTCGCCCAACTCTACGGGAAGCTTTCCTATCCAATTTTCTCCTTTCCGTCTCTTCTCTCTGAGTGCAGAGTTTAGATTTGGGCGACAGAAAGCTTCATAAACAATTTCCTCCCCCTACCGCCGAGCCATTTTGCCCCGGCAGTGTGTGAACGCCATTCCAATTTCCCGAATCCATACTTCACAGATATTTCTTCCTCCTTACTGCGCTTTCCTCCTAACCTTTCCCTCCCTCTCTCACTCTTTCTCCGTTCTTGTTACAGTACCTGTCTGGAGAGGGTTCTTGTCTCATTGCAGAGTGTAGTAACACTGGATGGTTATGTCTCAAGGCTGCTGGTGTGCTGGCAATTTACTCCTGTGTACCAGGAAGCTCCAGTGCTGTGTGTAGATGTCCTGTGAACATCTGATCTCAAACCTTGGATGCTTATTCTGAATATCCTGTTGTGAGAAAAATAATCTGCACTGCAAGGAATCATTGTTAGGTCTAGTAAATGGAAAATATATATATTTTTTGGTTTACTTACGATTCCTGTTCTTTAGCTTAAAAGCATTCAGGCCAACAAGCATAGAAGGTCATTTGGATTAATGAATCTGGGGCATGAATGACCTTATGTTTTCTAATTTATTGTCTTCTGATTTAATGATATGTTTATGAAATGATCATTTAGTGTATTGTTACATTTGTGTTTTATATACCAGCTGTTGAGGTCTGTGTAGGGTGTTTTTTTAGTGCACTGAACAAAAATGGTTTAACTTTTTATTATTTATTTATTCATTTATTTTTTATAAGGCTATTTATTTTACCGTGTAGACCAATATATCAGCCAAGATATTTATTACTTGCCCACTTGAGTTGTTTGTTCAAATTTGGTCATTTTAAATGTGACTCTTTTAATTTAGTATGTTTAATTTATTTTATTTTTTGCATTGTTTATGTTTGCTATACTTTTAAAAATGCTTTGTTAAATACAACCCAGCACTGGGTAAAATATGGACAAACCCAGCAACTGGGTTGTTTTGTTTTTGAAAAATTACTGTGTAGCTGACTTAAAATGAACCCAAAATAGATTGTAAATTAAATATCAGTCAAATAATTAATAGAGTCATCGGCATTAATCAAAAGGGGAACATTTATTTATTTATTTATTTATATTTTTATTATTAATTCCACTTATTAATAAATGTCCTTTTCCAACATATTTTGGGTACATTTTAAGCAAGAAATATAATATTTTTTAAGCAATAGTTGAGTTAAAACTACCCAGAAAGTTGGGTTAAACATTTAACCCAATCACTGGGGCAAAACAACCCAACAGCTGGGTTTGTCCATATTTCCCCCAGCATTTCTTTCAATTGAATTCTGTATTTGTCAGCATTTTATCTGCTGTTGGCCACCGTGTTTTTTAGATATCGATATCAGCACTGATTAGTGACAAAGCCAAATCCATATTACTAGTTTTCAGCAGTCAACCAATATTTGTTCTCCATGATATAGACATTTTTCTTAGACGAAAAACATCAAGAATATAAAGAACACTTAACATGGACAAGCTGGTATGCCCTCTTAACGTGCAGAGTGGACATATTAGCACAATGTTTGTGAACTTTTTTTTATTGTAGTGTATAGATGCCCTGTGGACATCTGATTTCATAACCCTCACGTTAATACTGTATTTCCTGCTGCAAAATACTAATAATCTGGTCACCATTTCAGTCATTGTGATTTTCCTCATGGGCAAAATCCAATGAGATGCAATAATAACAACTGTAGAAAGTATAGAGCCTGAGGCAATGGCTCTCTGTTTGGGAGTCACATTTGCTTTTATTCCCTTGGTGGACGGGCCTGACTAAATCTCCCGTAACATTATGAGCCATGCATCATGGCAAGGTTGTGTTTATTAGACGCTGTGTATTACTGGATTGTTTCTGACCTCGACAGGAGACGAAAGGTGAGGGAAAAAACGGACAAGCTGCTATAAAGGGGAATTAGAATAAGACAAAGGAGGCGCCATCGCTGGATCTTCTGGAGGTGAATAAAGATGAATAGCATTTGTGAACCCTTAGTCCAGATTGCAGGGTCTTCAGAGGTGTCTGCCTGTTGCCAACATGCATCCCGATGAGGGCAGCTAGGACATGGTTTGTCTGGGTTATGTATACTAGGATTGTGAGTGAATACAAATTCACTTATTTCTCTCAATAGTGAAAAGAAAGAGGGCCCTAATCGTCAAGGCAGATTTTCTACAATATACTTGTTTTAATTGAAAAGTGATGAAAACATGCGCATGTCTGTCTTCTAATTTGCTTTATAGGAATAGATCTCTCAAAAAGGACAATTCTGTCATTTACTCACCCCTCATGACTTTCTTTCTTCATTGGAACTCAAGAGACATTGGACAGAATGTTCTCAAAGCTCTTTTAGAAGGGGATAAATTACAGTATCGTCCTCCAAAAAGACCAAAAAAAATAAAAATAAATTAAATGCTGTTCTTATGTCTTGTGCAGTGTATTCTGAAGTTAAACAATAAACAGTGTGTGACAAACACAATAAAACCTCAAAACTCATCTTTGTTTCCCTGTAGTGTTGTGATGGAGGAGAATATTTTCAGTGAAAATTGTTTTAAATTTGCATCTGTTTCTCACACAAAGCTATCATGACATCAGAGGACTTGGAATATAGTGTGTGGGTTGTATGAACTTCTTTTACAGTGCTTTGTGGAGTTTGACAGCGTGTCCCCTCTCACTTTCATTGTACGGAAAAGAGCTGCCTAACATCTCCTTTTGTGCTTCATGAAGAAAGTCATGCGGAGCCGTTTGGAATGTCATGAGGGTGAGTAAATGATGACAGAATTTCCATTTTTGGGTGAACTACTCCTTGAGTGCGATTTTCATTTCAAAAGAATTGCAGTTTTAATATTATGGACTTTTATATTTTTTTTTATGCAGTCTGCAGAGATGCTCCTGTAGCCTGAAACCTGAGGAATAAGACCCTAAGACACATTAAACATACTTCTGCATTCAGATCAGTCTTTAAAAGCGTTGCAGAGCAAAAAGTCTTCTGTGTTTGCATCTCTGCATCTGAATGCATGTGTGTTAGCCAGAGGGCAGTAAATGAGGTTTATTCCAAATGTCAGCTTCCAAGACCTTTACACAGATAGATCTGTCTCTTTTTGACCACATATGCTTTAGATTAAACCTAATTAGATTAAACTATGTATTTGTCATGATTGCTCCTTCATAGAGAGCTTGAACTTTGCTCATTAATACGTACGGTTGGGCAATTTGGCAAAAAAATGTAATCTCAGTTGTTTAAAATGTTTTTTAACTAGTCAACTTGAAAATGTAACAACAGCATGATTCACATAGCTTTTTCTGTATTATCCCTCTAGTTAAAGAAAATTCGATTCCAAGTTCACCATATGTGAAGTTGTCAACGTGATGTAAATGTTAAATAAATCATTTGCTAAATATCTTTGCAGAAAAGATGCATGATGAGCTATAATTTGTACAAACATGCAACATCTTTTACAAACTTGTCTTATATGTATTATATGTTCAGAAATAATACAAGGAAAATGCTTCTCAAAATCAAAAAAATCAAGGTAATTCTAATTCAAAATGACTGAAGGAATTACATCAGTAGACTATTATTAACTATAAATGTAACTATAAATCTCAATAAAAATAAATAAATTACGCTTGTCATTGGTTTTGTGGTCCAGAGTCACATATTTGAAATAACATGGCCATGTTCAGTCATACATACAATGACACAAGTGTCATTTGGTGGTGGCATAAAACCTTATGAGCAGTAAAATTCAAAGTAACTGGTGTGTTAATCGTCCTAAATGAACATCGATAAAGCATATACCTAATTGCCCTTAAAATGGCAGAGCAAGACAGCAAATCCCAGTGCGCTTTTGTTTTTAGGCTGGCTAGCACCCCTCATAATCACTGTATTAGAGCTCTGTTGAGAGATGTCTGTCTGCGCCAGGTTATAAGATAGAGTGGCCTTTCTGCACGCTTTTCCATCAGCGGTGCTGAGGCGAGAATGAGTATTTTCAGAGGCTAATTAACTGGGGGCCGTCTTCATCACATGGCCATTATAGTGAGAGGCAGGGCCTAGAGGGGCGCCCGTCTCTCTCTACGCACTTAGCCCCGCTACTGCTTTAATTGTGCAGAAAATGTAATTTGTGTCTCAGTTCAAGTTCCCTCGGAGAGTGCTGTTCACTGTGGGGGACTCCAGTCGCATGAATAGCTCTGCCATTCAACCATAGGGGTCAGGTGGTGAAAAGAGGCTGGTGCGACGTGTGTGCGTGGGTGTGTGTGTGCGGTGTCCTTGTGTAAACCGATGCACATTAACTGAACATTGCCATGCCACCTCTTTAAAAATCACACATTAAAAAGCCTAGCAATCATTAGTTGAATTGTTACTTCTTTTGTAATTAGTCATTACAGACACTGTGAGAAGATAATAGGCTGGATCCCGTGTCATTATTTTGTAAAGGACAGCAAAATGGGTAACTGGACTTTTATAACAAATGCCGCATGTGCCGCAATCAGTCCTTCGTTGGCAGGAAAATATGGTGGACAGAGGGGAAAAGGGCGCTGGGCAAGGATGGGACGGGATGGAAGGGGAATTGCATTGTGTGGTCCCGCAGGACTGGCGTGAAACACAATACGTGGCAGAGTTTTAAAAGAGATGCCATGATCTTAGCTGGTTATCATCTAATAGGCTGTGGCAGCAAGGCATTATGGGAGTTCAGAGGAGAGCAGGGGTTTAGGCGCTCGGAGAAAGAGAGAAAATTGCGAGGGGGATTGGTTGGGGGGGTGGAAAAAGAAAAAAACTAAGTGTAAAGAGAGAGAAGGAGGCTGAAGGACGAAAAGATGAAAGAAGCAAAACGAGTGAGAGGAAGGAAAAGAATGAGAGAGACCGTCGCTGGAGAAATCCTCTACACATGTCACTCTTTACCTGGATCTACTATTCCTGTGATGGAAAAGTGCTGATGGGTGGTGTTCCAGTGAGCTTTTCAGCTCAAAAAAAAAAAGTGCTTACTGGCTCTTGCTGGAATGGAGAAGGGCTTGAGGAACTCTTCCCTCGCTTCACGCTTTTGTCTAAAGACTTTGCAGCAGCCAGCATTTTCTATCTTCTCCTCCTATCTGCTCTTATTTTCATTCTCTAATTTATTTATTTCACTCTCTTGCCTCTCTGCTCACTTGCAATGGTGTTTCAGTAATGCCTACTATTTTTTTTTTTTGATGTTCTGTGTTTCTTTAAACCTTTATGTTTTCTAGACCATTTTATAGGACATATCATAGAAACAAGATTTTCTTTACTGTAAAAGAGTGTGTTCTATGTGGAAATGATCTATCATGCACAAAACAAACCTCAATCCTCAATCTACCCAGGCCTTTTGTTTAACCTACAGTAGGATGTAAAAATGGCCAGGAGGACATTAACATATGACCGCCCACGTTAACATATCAGTGCGCTTATTCGATATTCATCACTTTGGCCGGCAGTGATAGAAGACAATCATAACTCAGGTCATTTACATGTACAAGTCTTAAAGGTATAGCAAAACCTCTTTAAAGGTCAGCACGGGTGGAAAATGCTCATGCAAGAGTAGATTTAGGCTGTTTTTGGTGCAAGAAACCTTGACTTAGATTACCCTAAGTATTACTGGAGTCATATGCTTATATTAAACGTTTTGTTTCCTAAAAGCTGAGGTCAGTAAAATAAGTGAAGCAACCAACTATATGTTTTGTAAATGTGAATTGGGGAGTATGAGAAATAGACTATGCAACAATAACAGACAGTTTTGGAAAAATATGTTATAAACTAAAGTCAAAATAGTCTCCACAAATGATTGAACTGAAAATGCAGAAGAAATTAGCAGATATGTGGTATATTTCTGTAATTACCACAGATTATTTGACAAACAGAAGACAAAGCAAAACATACAGTTCTGCTCATGGATGACTGCTTTGCATCAATTAAAACTGGATTATATTCAATGCACCCAAACTCCAGGAAGTTACTTCTTTGATTGAAGCCCTTGATTTCACAAGTGCTCACCATTTTATTGTGCAATATGCATCAGGCAGTCAGTGAGTGGCCTGTAGGCGGTCTGTAGGTGTGCCGTCTGAGGCTGAGACTTTATCACTGATATTGCAAGTTTATTTTTAAAGACTGTTCTGTTCTTTTCTGTTCTGTACTAACATTATGATATGTATATGGGTTGCACTTTATTTTACAGTATGTGTACTTACATGTACTTATACTGAAAGTTCTGGTAATACAGGGTAACTACATTGGGTATATTTAGGTTTAGGAGTAGGTTCAGGGTTAGTTCCTAGTTATTACATAGTTATTGTAATTACTATGATGAAAACATAGTATGTACATGAGGAAAAATACTGTAAAATAAAGTGCTGCCAGTATATGACTTGTTGTTTTTGTTATGCTAAGCTAACTGAAATGTGTTTTTTACTGCCAGAATAAATACATTCTGATGTTTTATAAATCTTCATATTTGTACGAAAACACATGTTTCATACCAATAATGTAGCTGGAATGATTGTTTTTTTTTATTTCTGATTGTGTTATCCTGCTGTCTTTTTCAGTCATATCTTTTCCTCTCCTCTTTCTGCTTTTAGGTCTCGTTCACTCTCAACTAGTGGTCGACCGATATATCGCCAAGGCCGATATGGAAAAACATATCAGCCGATGCCGATATTTGAAAAATGCCAAATATCGGCCGATAAGTTTTTCTGCTTGGCCGATGTGTATAAAACGAGACTTTTGTTTTGAAGGTGCTGAGCGTGGAAGTACCTGAGCGCACACAGTGCTCACACTCTCACTCTAGTTTGTCGTCATAATTAACAGTTCTGTATAATATGGATAGAAGTCTGTCTAATAATCATATAGAACAGTTAAACAAAAGAATTAATCTATACAGAAAGTATTACAATGATTGTTTGTATATTACGCATATTAGTAATAGAAAGGCAAACATTATAATACTTTATGGTTTGCGGTCAGCATTAAGCAAATACGCATTTACTGTATATAATTTAAACAAATCTTTGAATGACTAATGAACATTTAATTTCATAAACCTTGCAAAATCCTGCTGTGAGATCTTGTGAAGTGTGCATTTTTATCCAGCATGATCCCATGTTCTCTGTGGCTTGTACAGTCTGTGTGAATTGAATGTTTTAATCTTTAAACTCGTGATTTCAAATTATGCTGCGCTTTATGCATTTGCCCACTGTCATATTCATGTCATTTTCTCTGTGTTCTATATGTAAAATGAGGGTTACCAATTCCCAGGGCACACAAACTTCACAGAATACTGAGTGCCCTGTTGGTTACAGTTTTTACTTTTTTTTTATAATATATTTATTTATTTGTGAAAAATACTGTCATAGAAAGTATAAGTATGTTTCTTTTACACATTTATTTTTTAATCCATTCAAAAGATTTGAAATCTCTTAAAAATTAATAATAATAATTGTAAAAAATTATATCGGTTTTATATCGGCTATCAGCCCCCTGCTTTCCAAGATATCGGCATCGGCTGTCAAGGAACACATATCGGTCGACCACTACTCTTAACCCTGTTATAAGCCAAAGTCTCAATCTGGGTGTCCATTTCTAATCGATTTAAACGAGAGAGAGCAACGTGAAATAATAGCTCATCCATGAGCAGAAAGAACAAGGGAATTATCCCATCGCAAGGTTTGTCTTCCCATTCAGAAACCCCTATGGCTTTGTAATCAGTCTTTATAAACCACCTTAATCTTTTAATTCACTTGTATCACTCCACTGGCTGGCCTTCTTTTATTTCTGGCGGGCACTTTGTAGCCGTTAATCCTCTAAACAGCAGGAGATTTCCTCCCCGTTTCCGAACCACCACCCTGACACCCTACAAGACAGGACCCACATGAAAATTAAGTGCAAAATTAATTGTGATTTTAAATATCAGTGTCATTTATAGGCAGTCATTTTAGAGCAGAGAACTTAGTTTGTTATCGAGCTCTACAAAGACGAACAATCCCGCATGAATGCGGACGGCAGCTCAAGCTAGGATAGCATGGTCCAAATGGTTCATTAGTGGTGCATGTTAAATGAAGGTTGAACATCTCTTTGTATTATTATGGAGCCTGATCAGTTGCTTCTTTGTGATTGCAATTAAAAAGGATTACAATAATTACAAGGTTAAAAAGACAAAGTACACAAACAGACACACAGAAGCCTTCGGTAAACTGTTTGAAGTTGAGCTAATAAGAATTAGGATGCTAAGGCAGTAAATATCTTATTTTGTTAGATACCATTTTCGCCCTTTGCCACTAGCTTTAAATAATAGAGAAAAGTTTGAACTTCTTCTGACGTCTGAAATAAATTGCATGTACAAGATCTAAATTACATTGTTTAACCTCAGAATTATTGGCCCGCACTCCTCTCCTGTGGCCCGCCGCTCAATGATGTATGGCTTCAGTTTACTCTCAGCAAATCCCATGGTGCACTGCAGCCCCAGGGGTGGGCGGAGGGCGCGGCTGCTCAGACGAAGCGGCCTTTAATGTTTTATAAGCCCCCCTGCACTCCTCTTTCATTTAGAAATATGAGAGTATGTGTGGAAAAAGAGGATTATTAGCTACTACTAATCTCCATGTTTGCTCTTGTACCCTCCGTCCTCCAAATCTCCACTGGTGGGAGACGCAGAGAGGCTGTGGTGAGGAATTAAGAAACAAAAAGCCTGGAAGTAGAAAAATACAAGGATGAGTTAACAGAGAGAGGATGGATAGAAGGATGGATAGATGGATAGGTAGATGGACAGGCAGAGAGATGGAATAACATATAAGTGGCTAGACAGATAGATCAATGGATAATGGATGGATGGATGGATGGATGGATGGATGGATGGATGGATGGACGGACGGATAGATAGATAGATAGATAGATAGATAGATAGATAGATAGATAGATAGATAGATAGATAGATAGATAGATAGATAGATAGATAGATAGATAGATAGATAGATAGATAGATAGATAGATAGTTGAAAAACAGGTTGATGGATGCTTTGTAAATAAAGAAAAAAAATAGAAAATAAGTTTTTATTGGAAATGAACAGGTGGGTAAATGGACAGATGGTTGGAAAGTGATAGATGGATGTAAAGATAGATGGGCTGATAGACAGATTGACAGTTTGATAAAGGTATTGTGCTGTTGTAAATAAGCATGGATAGATGGACAGACAGATAGATGAGCGGAGTTTGAGAGTGGTGGGACAGAGAGCGCTGGCGGGGGACATGCAGCTGTGCAGACTGTATTTAAAGGGGAGGAGACGAGCTGACAGAAACACTGCCCTCTCTCCGCTCACCCTTTTGTGAGGAGATTGCAGCGGCCGTCATAATCACACAGGGACAAAAGACGAGAGCTGCGCTGACCATGTGATGGAACACTTTCGGCCTGACAGGCTTTTCACCTTTTCATCCATCTATCAAGCATGCTACTGTTATTTCTTTCAGATCTAGAACACAAGAGAGGCACAGTCAGGAATTTAGATATATATTTATACACATATTAGTCACACACACAGTTTTTGCTGCTTCTTGCAGAAACTTGTTAAAAAAGACACCCACACATGACAGCGACACGCTTCGCACAAATCAATGGTGTGCGTAATGAACGCCGGCGATGAGCAAAAAATGGCCCCATTTAGAACACAACGCACCGGCGAACACGCGCTTACCTGTGTCTGCGGATTCAGCACATCACCATGGCAATTACAGCCTCTGCCTCCTCTCCGAGGCAGGGTGGCCAAAGAAAGAGGGGCGTTCATTAGCCCCAGCGGGTGCCCAACTTTGGAACGCACACTCTGTTTTTTCCCGGTCTCTGTTCCCGTTGCCAAACTCTTCCAGGGCAAGACCCAGCCGTAGTGCTTTTTATGAATTCAAATACCTAGAAAGAGCCATCTGGATGGGAAGATATTAATGACACACGCAGATCCCAGCATGCATCCCAGTTCTAATCAGGCGGCGCTCGCTCCGCAGCTCTGTTTTCCAGGGAATAGGGGGGTGCGTGGGTAAGTTTAGGGGGGCCGCCTGCATGGAAGGCACGATTGATGCTTTGTGTGGAGGGTGAATACAAATGAAGGATTTGTCAAACTGCAATATTTGGGTCCCCATAGATTAGCATACGGCAGTTGGGTAATTATACACACACTTGATTGAATGGAGTCAAAACAGGGGGATGAGTAAACTTCTGACGGCTTTTGATTTCTATGGAAATGGGGGCAACGAGATACATGCATATTACACACGCACACATTTTCAAACAAACAGCCTCCATTTTGTGTGTGCTGTGACAGATGTGTCCATTTCAGTAGATAGATTGATACTTAGATAGATGGATGCATGGGGGGAAAATGTGATATGCTTTGTTCGTTTCAAGTGTAGACCTTCTGCAGTGTGAATGACTTTATCTAACAACAAAAAGACATTTACGGCTGACGGAATTGCATTTACTTTTATTGAGTCGTATGTTATTGTAATAATATTCAGAATGGTGGTACTTCAGGTTGTTTCTGGTTACACTTGTAAGCTGTCCTTCGGTACCTGCTGTTTTAGTAAAGCCCAGAGGGGCGTCAGCTAAACAGACTGAATTAAATCACACACTGAGATTTGAGAAGCATGTAATTTGTATTTTTTAATGGGTTCGAATGGTTGAGGCTGGACTTCAGTGTATTCTGGTGGATGAGAACTCGAAGGTTAAGCAGGAATTTAAATAAGAACATACTGTAATTTAGTACTATTTCAGTAGCATTGTATTCCCCCCCAAAAGCCAATATATATATATATATATATATATATATATTTTTTTTTTTTTTTTCATCTTCTTATTTTAATTCATGTTTCTTTTGATTACTATTCCAACAGAATTAAACCCAGCATGTTCTTAATCCCTCAGGAATGTAATATTTTATTATCAAACAGGCACGCACACACAACTCTTTCACATCAGTGGATGTTATCATGTTTCCTTTGTTCGAATAATTTCACTTTAATTTATTTCTGTAATCATCAGAGGTGCTTTCTTTTATTTTCACTTTTGGATTTTCAGTGTAGTATCATTCATTCCTTTTTTCTATCTTTTTTTTTTTTTGTAAAACAAATTTATTCCAAACATAAAAGGCATTTATTAAAGAAAAACACTGCAGCTTTTTATCAAAAGAAAACTGCAACATTTTTTTCAATGTCAACGCAAAATTAATTTGCAAGATTAATCCTAGTAATGACAGGAAAGCCTGAAAGCATGTTCATTCTGACGTTCTGTCTGTATCTAGGACCTGTAGAATGTTTTGGCTTGAGTCTCCCAAGTATATTGCTTGTTTTTGACTTTCCCCCAAGTATTATTTTATTTTATTGTTTCGTTTTGTTTCCCCTATAACCGCGTATATACATGCATGTGTGCATGTGTGTTTTAACCCTTGAACAGTCATAAACAAATTGATGATTTTAAATATATTCAAGGTAATATTGATCAATATGTAAAAAAAAAAAAAAAAAAATTCGCCAAAAACTGTGTGACAGTTAAAATATATGTAAACATTGCATTTGTATATCATTATTATTAGTGGTAGTAGTAGTATCCCATCCACGCCTACCCAAAAAAGTGAGTGGGACAAAATTATCGGGCCACTTTAAATGGTTGTTATGCCCTTCTTGCACTGCTAGCATGTGGAATGAAGTAAAACAGTCACATTAAGAAGCATTGACTATATTAAGCTATCATTTGAGACCTAAATAGTACCTAGGCATGAGCAGGAACTATTAGCCATGGCTGACTCAAGCTGTACTCTATTTCATCATTGCAGCGTCTATGACAGACTGTTCTGTTCCCCAGAATCCTTGGAGGTGGCTGGCTCTCTCATTCCTAACCCCGTCCGATGTTCTTTCTTTCTTTCTGTAGTTGGCAGGGCCATTTTGAGAAGCTACTGTGCATGGCGGCCTTTAGCACAGAATGTAATTTCAGGCTCCAACGGGGGAATAAGAAAAAAAGAGGGAGAGAAGAATGATAATACTGTGGAAGGTCAAATATTGATCATGCTATAGAGAGCAGTTTTAGGCAGGCTCACCATGAGATCTTTCAACAGGCTTTCGCTCTCTCTCTCTCTCTCCCACTCAGGGACTCGTCCTTCATCTCTGGGGAGAAAAAGAAAGTGAACGAAGAATGAAAAAGTGTGAGGGAGAAAGAAAGATAAAGCGAGAGAACATTCGGGCCGAGTGAATGAATGCCGTGCACCTCCCGTGCTGATTTGAGTAAGTGTAAGGGAAGAGAGTGCTCCTCAATTCCGCGCCTGTCCAATAGTGTTTACGCCAGGTGGGAATATCCAGCCTGTGTCCTTGTAAGACAAGAGGCCCCAGTGGATTCAGATGAGGTGGTTCACTGCCGTGGCGTATGTCGGCTCGCCGCATATTTCCCAGTGCTTTATCCTGGCCAGAGAGAGGGTTGAGACCAAAAGAAATGTCCTCAACAATCAGCAGAAATCCCCTCAACCTTGGGCTCTCTACCGACCTGAGCCCTCGTCTCCATGAGAGTAACTGAAAGAGACACGCAGACAGGGGCTGTTAGCAAGTCTTATTTACGTACTTGGAATTCTCGGCTAGTGTTAAACCACTCCATTCCAGAAACATCTGGCCAACTGACACGGCCCTTTCGCAATTTCTTTCTTGAAAACTCCTCATTTTCCCTCCACAAAATACAAATGATTTTGCCACTGCTGTTGGTTGGTTGCCAAAACCCGTTTGTTTTGAGTGGAGCTGTCGATTAGTCACTTCAGCATTTATATCATCTATATTATTACTAAACTGAGTAGTGTAATTTACTACTGGGACATTGGTGTTTTTTCTTATTTTATTTTATCTGGTCTGCAATGTATATTGTAGCATAGGGTTTCATTTGAACATTATATCTCAAGGAAAAATTAATGGCTGTGGTGTAAGAAAATTATTTTAGATAATTTTAGATAGCTAAGGTTGAACACAAATGAGTCATGTGTATATATATATATATATATATATATATATATATATATATATATTTCTTCTTCCTTTTTTTTCTTGAACAGTAATGAACAAATTTCCATTTCTTGCATATCAATTTACTGTTTATTCTGTGATAGAAATAGTTTATTTTGTTGTTGTTTACATATTTAATATGTTATTATTCTAAATGCTATCATTTTATTGTTGCAAAAGTTTACAAATTTCTACAGAAAATACAAATCAGTTCTTTTAACAAGTGATATTTACCTCATTTTTATAATAATAATAGTACTCATTTATATTTTACTGCTGTCAGTCGATTAAAAAAAGAAACTACTTAATCACAAATATTTCTGAAATAAATCACGATTCATCGCGCCCAGCCGTATTTGTGCTTGCAATTGAAGAGCACGTGCAAGCACAGTATAATGGCTGATAGGACAGAAAAAAATAGTTCTTACTGACATTTGACCTGACAACATCTCATCTGACAAAAGTTCACTGAAGTTCTACTGAAGCTTCCTCGTGAAATGTACCGTTTCTGAAAAGTCTCCTGTTTGATGTGGTCATAAAGATGTTCTTCATCTAAATAAATGCAATTCTTGTCAAGAAAAAAAGAGACCGAAACAACAGTTGTGAGTGGGGTGTTCAACCCTAGCTTCACCCCTGCGTTAACTGTGTTAAATATTTTTAGTGCGGTTAAACTGGAAAAATTAATTGCATGTGTTAACATGCTAATTTTGACAACACTAATTTATTTATTAATTTATTTAAAATGGGGGGCAGTTACAGTTTGTATACATGTGTACATTATTCCACTCTTTGTTTAGATTATAATAGTCTTAGAAATTACCATAACAATTTTAAGTGTTTGGTTTGGATTTCTGGTGATTTGTGGTCTGCAAAAACAGAGTCCCACACAAAACACTGGTATACTCAGCAGCTACACACAGATTCATGCCATTTACAGTCTATTAGAGGATGGCTGACACATCCTTATTATGCCGCCATATGAGACGACAGAGGTCTGATTGGCATTTATGTTAAGGTCACTCTATTTTGTTTACTCATCTGAAGCCTGTGAGAGAATTTGAGCCTGTTGATCTATTGTTCGCATTGGGAGAGTTAAGTAACTTAGCCTTTCTCCACAAGAACTCTCACAGTTGACGCAAAGCAGATTTCCAGTCACTTAACATTCAGCTCACTGAGCAGCAAAGAGCAGTCATTTACGAAATGGTCAAAAGATTCATATTTATGTACACATACCCTCAGATTGTCTAAGAAGTAACCCTAGTAAACGGCAATTGAGCATAAATAGCTATATGGCTTTTTAAAGTAAATTTGTTTGGTGTTCAGTCACTGTGACCTATGTGATGTGTAGAGCGCACGCTTTAGCTCACTAGATAATATCCAACAGGAGATGATTGCTGAAACTTGATAACTTCAGGGAGGAAATGTGCACGGTTGAGGGCAATATTATTTACAGTAACGTTCATTAAAATTCAGTGCCACATATTAAGATAGAAAGCGTATTTAAACCTAGCGATGAACTTGTTAGTGAGCATCTGTTTAGTGAGTTTTAGTCCTGGTCCATCATCGCTAGTTCGTTCCTTGCTACTCTTTGTATAAGTATTTTTAAAAAAGCCCTCGCTGTGTCTAGTGGGATAATAATGAATCAGAACTTTTTATTTCCAATTAATCTCTTACTATTTAAATTAAAGGTCAAAAGATCCCCTGTACTTTCTGTCTTCATCATGTATATATTTAAACTCCAGTTCAGTCATTATCGCAAACTAGACTCCAAGGACTGAGATCTATCACCTCTGATAGATTCAGAGCAGAGGCTGGAGGACACAGGGCCTGTAAAACACCTCCACGGTGATCCGCTTGTAAAATATGCTGTGATTTCATGAACTGAGGGGCATCAGGTATGCAAGGTATATGGTAGCAGCTTAGGGTTTTCAAGGAAAATGTACGAGGTGTTTTTGAGGCTCATTGATGTGTATACCTGCTAAAATTGCGAAAAATGGGTCCAGATCACACTTTGGTATCAAAATAGTTAAAAGCTTTTTTTTCAAATGGCAAACTTTATAAAAAAAAAAAAAAACTTCAAATATTAAAACAACAACAACAGGGTAGTGCCTAGAGTGTGTGCTAGAATGCTACTCAATCTGTTACTTTGTTTGGCAGTTTTTTCTAAGATGAGCACATTTTTTGAACCCCATTTCTTTTTTCCTTGTTTTTATTTATTTATTTATTTATTTTACTTTTAGCTTTTTTTTTTATTAGTCTTTAAGTCTATTTTTTAAGCCGTCTTTAGTATCTCTTTTTAGTTTTTTTTAGTTTTTTTTTTTAGCAGTTTAATGTCATTTTGTTTGTTTCAATAAATGTTTGTTTCATTTTAGCTTTATTTCATGAAGTTATTACTTATTATTATTATTATCATTTATTTTGCAATAAAGTCCTTTAGTTAACATTAATGCGTTAACTTACATTAGCTAACAATTAGCAATGCATTTGTTTTACAGTATTAACCTCCTACGACCTGGCGTCCACATATGTGGACATCACATTTTTAGTTGTGTGCACCATAAAACTTAATTCTGTGTAACTGGAACCTGTTGTACACAAACATGGACACTTACACTGCCATCCAGTGGGGTCAGAAGAGAAAAACACTTTACACAGAAATTCCAAGATGGCGGCGAACACATCTGAAAACTCAGGCAGCCACACCAGACCAAAACGTCCACAAGGTAAAAAATCTAATAAAATTTAATTGTTGATTCTTGTTAAGTTATGCATAATGGTGTTGTATGATTAATATGGCATGAAAATTTGACAAATTTTTGTAACAGTAAAGATTTACTATTTCGCTAAACTTGAAGTACACATATGTGGACAGTGGGACTTAACTTTGTTGAAAATGTAAAAATGTTAGCAAAAAATTTTACTGTGAAAACATAGTTTGTGAAGAATTTGTTAGAAAACATCAATTTACAATAATTTACAACAGTATAAATTGACATTGCACATGTGATAAATTACTTTACATTGATTTTTAGTCTTTGAAAATGTAAAAATGTTAGGAAAAATGTAGTCTGGGAAAAATTAGTTAGAAAATATCATTTTACAATAGTTTACAACAGTATAAATTGACATTGCATGTGTGAAATAACTTTACATTGATTTTTAGTCATTGAAAATGTAAAAATGTTAGCAAAATTGTAGTTTGGGAAGAATTTGATAGAAAATATAAATTTACAATAGTTTACAACAGTATAAATCGACATTGCATGTGTGAAATAAATTTACATAGATTTTTATTTGTTGAAAATGTAAAAATGTTAGCCAAAGTGTAGTTTGGGAAGAATTTGATAGAAAATATAAATTTACAATAGTTTGCAACAATATAAATTGAAGTTGCATGTGTGATAAATAACTACATTGATTTTTTTATTCGCTGAAAATGTAAAAACTTTAGCAAAAAATTTAGTTTGGGAAGAATTTGTTAGAAAACATCAATTTACAATAGTTTACAACAGTACAAATTGACGTTGCATGTATGATAAATAACTTTACATTTATTTTATTTTTCTCCTGATATCATTTTCAGGGCGTATTCCTCTTTCAAAGGCACTGGAATTAGTTTTGGAGTCAATTGCTGGGGACAACTCAGAGGTAGAGGACTTGTCTGACTGCTTGACTGATTACCATCCTCCACATCAGGAGCCAAGCAGCAGTGAGGAGGAGAGTAGTGGGGATGAAGACCCCACTCCACAGTCCACTGGGGCCAGCCGGGGACGTAAACGTCTCCGTGGTGAAACTTATGGTTCTCGTTCAGACCATAGCATTGCCATTTTGCGCACTCCCAGACGTCAGACTCAACAGCTTGAGTCTGATGGCTCAAATGATGACCCTGAAGAGCCAACACCAGGACCAAGCTTTCCAAGACAACCCATGCAAGGATGTTGGGCTGTTATGTGATATGACAGCTTGTTTCTTACAAATGGTGTTTTTCCAGATCCATGTTCACAAGCTGAAACATTTATATATGCAACAGTAACAATAAAAAATGTTCAGGTACAGTACCCAGGATTTAAATAAAAGAGATTTGCACTTTGTTACACAATGGTATCTTGATTGTTTTCTGTGAATACAGACCAAGTGTCCACATATGTGGACATCATTTTTTTCAAAAAGAGCTTCATGTTCAAAGATAATTTCTTGTTATTATATTTATTGGTTCCTCCTAACCCCAAATAGCTAGAAGAAATCTAAAATACATGCCAAACCAATGTTCGGGTCTTAGGAGGTTAATATTTGCTAACTGTAGTTCATAAAAATATAATTGTTCTGTGTTAGCCCAGGTATTATATATTAACAGATATGGGTTTTGAGTAATATATTAGTAAATGTTGAAATTAACATAGAAATACTTTAGAAGTAGGCCTACTTTGTTACTGTAGTTCATCTGATCTAGTTAACTAATGGTAACAATGTTAATATTGATTATGTTAACCCTGATTGTGAAGTGTTGCTGTTTTAGTTTTAGTTTTAGTTAACAATGCTGGTTTGCAGCCTTTTATTTCTGTTTGATGTTTTTATTATTATTGTTATTATAATACATAATTTCGGTTGCACTTTATTTTACAGTACGTGTACTAACATGTTCTTATAGTGTACTTACAGTGTATCTATCTAAGAAAGTTCTGGTAATACAAGGTAACTACATGGGGTAGGGTTAGGTTTAGGGGTAGGTTCAGGGTTAGTTCCTAGTTATTACATAGTTATTTTAATTACTATAATAAGTACATAGTATGTACATGAGGAACAGGACTGTAAAATAAAGTGCTACCATAATTTCTAATCAGTGTTTCAATAAAGGCTTTCATCTATTTTCACACTGGAGTTCGCCTTAGACCATTTTTTATAATTTCTAACAAGTCAAACATTTTTGTTTCAAATAGTTCTGAAATGTGTGATTAAAAAGGCTAATGAATGCAGATATTTAAACATTCTGTTTACATGTTGCACTGTTAACCCTTTGAGTGATCATAGCCAATTCACCTTTGTGATTTGTGAGTTAGGAACCTTGTAGTAGTCAATGCTAAGTTTACTGGGATCTGCTAGATTCTTTACGACATTGAAAAAAAGACATAGAAAATTGCGGGTGGTGCAAGTCATTGCGTTGGTGTACAAAACCCAGGCTCTGCAGTGCGGTGCAGTTAGTGGAAATAACGACAAATTGAAGTGTGCAAATAAAACGCTGTGGCCACTCGCCGACCAGTAAAGTGTAATTATGTACAACTCTTTAAGCAGTCTTCTCCTGGAAGATGGGTTTGCAGAAAAACACGTGGCTGTATGAAGATAGAGAGCTTCTATTAGCGCACGAATGTGTAAACGCACAACAGGCAAGTTTGAAAACTTAAATCTTACTTTGCCTGCCAACGGTGCAAACTGGAGGCTGACGAAAGCGTTTTATGCAGTATCGGCAGTTTATTGTGTCTGAATGAGTAATCGAACGTGCCCTGAGTGATTCAGATTGTAACGGAATTCATTATTCATGGTGAATAGCTCATTTACTGGTAATTTCTAATGGCTTTATTTGGATGTGACTTTTGAAATTCTACTAAATGTTCCTCTGCCATCACTTATTAGCGCATTGCATTTATGAATCAGTAATTTTTGTTAATGTGAGTGTGCTTTGAAAATCTGCATTGCCATGCTAATGCTCCTCCAAGAGAGGGTGGAGGGAAAATGGTTCAATAACGATTTGTTTACTAAAAGTCATTGTGGCCAGTTCTCATCCTATACACCCTCATCCCACCCAACATTCATTAGAGTGACTGGACTAATTAAAAGGACCACTTTTGAGTGTGTGTGTGTGTGTGTGTTCTCCGTTATCTCCGAGTTCTTCTGGCTGCAGTGGAAAGAGGTGGATAACCTTCTCTCCGCTTCTAAACGAGCGTAGTTAGAAGCTTTACGTTTTTCTCCTCCTGCGCCATGTGGAAAGGGAAAAGATATCGAACCTGTAGGGCAGTTTTTTTATTTGACGTCGAACTGCAGATAAAGATTCAAGCCAGTGGCTAACCACTTTGACAGCTGCTATAGAGGGTATTTTGTCTATGAAATGCAGTCAGGAGCACTTCAGGAGAAGGTGGGGGAGAGAGAAACGGAAACTAGGGAGGCTTAGGCATAGGCCCCAAACATACTTAATGTAAATATGTGAACAGAAATATGCAAACACTTCTTGTATTCTACGCAACCATTTCATGTGTTGTTGAGTTGCGAAATGTGGCCAGCCACATACGTTGCATATACAGTACCGGTACATCACAGAAGAATTCTGTTATTTTCATAGTCTTATATTTTTTAGTAATTATAGTTATTATATATGCATAGTTTTTAAAACATTTTTTGAAAACAAAATGGGCAACTCCATTATCTTGCTAAGCGTTATTTTATCGCTACGCTGTGAAAAATATCTTTGGTTCATATTATTGTAAAAAAAAAAAAATTCTACTCTTGTTTTAATGGTCAAATAATTTTTTTATTAATCAGAAAGCATGTCTAATTAATTGAAATCATGAAAAACTGTGTTGTTTTAATAATGTTTTAATAATAATTTTACTATTAATAGTAATACTATTGTTACATTAAGTGCTGTTACTGTCACAGTTTCTTTTATTTTGATGGTTTGCTGTGAAGACCTTTCTGTTTGTATATGATAAGACGATAGTTTTTCTCAAAAGAAAAGGTAAAAGTGATGTAAAAGTTAATGTTCACATACTCTCATAATATTGAGGCGGCTGTGATTGAAAACGAAGCGAGAGTCATGCACGCTTTAGTATTTGTGTAGTAAACGAAACCATGCGTCTGCGCCATTCATTCACACAGAAACGCGCAGACCTTGCAGGATTCATACTTAGTCTTTTTGCAGCACAGACAGTAGACCATATCGCGTTTTGATTTAAGTGTACTGACCTACTTTCAATTTATCCACCAAAAATGGTCAAATTCCATGACATTCCACTTTATAGAGTAAATTCCATTTTTATGATGGGATGGGTTTTCTGCATAATGGGAATCATAGGGCCTTATGTATTGTAGATTGTAGCTTAAATGCTGATTGTCCCTTGTAGAAAATCTGTCTTAAGGTTGTAGCAATGCTTTGGAGGAAGCTTCTAGCTGGTCCTTGATCTTCATTAACTGGTTGACCAGCCACCATGTACCTTGAACCAGCTACTGTAGAAACCAGCTACTATCTAAAACACTGTTACTTGCTTAAACTGGATTTTCCAGCAGAGAGAATTGCCAGGTTTCTCTTCCAGGTTAACAGCTGTCATGGTAGAGAACCACTGATGAATTTTAGCTACTGGAACAATAACACATCTGGCTTAGTTGCGCAGACATTTGAAGGTAAATCTATCAGTCCCTTCAGTATTGTGGTTTATTACGGAGGCAGCAACGCAAGAGCGCACATATGTTTAACAGGATCTCGCTTGCCAAACATTTGTGACTAGATTTACTTGCGTAAAATATGTTTCTCCTCAGGATCCCAGTCATTTAAAGAACTCAAGTTTTTAGAGTAATAAATGTACCACAGTCATTTGAAACATCAACCCATGATTATCTGTCCTTTTATGAGGGTTTAGAAATGTGCAGTGCTGGATTTTTTACAGTGCTGTCCATGGCTTACCATACTCATAAAATACTTTATGAGTATGCTATTTTTTCACCTTTAATATTTAATATCGCAAGTCCTATAAAAGGTAATATTTGTTGTAAAAATGTAACATTTTCAGATATATACTTTACAGTGTACGTCATCAAATATCTGCCAAGTCAGCGGAAAATAGCATTTCGTTTCGGACCCGCTTTTCCCAGCTGACTAGTTATACAGCAACTGTCAGTAATATAATTTGTCCGTGACAGTTATTCAAGACTTTGATTGATTATTTGAGGATTTGAGGCTACTACGACTGCAGGGTCCGAAGAAAAACCCAATTTTAATGTAGAACGTAATGCAAAACTCACATGTCTACAAGATTTTCCTTCTGCACTGACGTCGCACGTCTACCTTCATTACTTTCTTCATCTGTGATTCTGAAGCCTCCAGTTGCAAAAGTTAGTGTTTTGGTGCGCTGCATGTAATGTAAATATTTATTCATAAATCTTTTCTCATATTCTATTCATTTTTTAGTCAGAAAATGTGTGTGCGCAGTTCGTTGTTTGTGGGTACACGTGTACCTGCTTGCGTGTGTGTGCGTCTTTAAAGAAAAAGACAGGAGAGATTTCTAGAGTGTGTGCGAACCCACAGAACGCCTAATTAAATTCCTATTCAAATCCAGCAGTATTTCATGACAGCTTGTGATAAAAACCCCATTGTGTGTAATGATATGCTTTGTGAATATGTGTGAGGAGAGATGGAACAGAAAGCTTTGGGGGGAAGTGGGAGGAGGGAAGCTCGCTGCTTCCTACAGTCGAAAGAGAAAATGGTAATACAAACATGAAAGTAGCCCTTGAACTACTTTTTCACCTCTGTAACAGACCTAGAATTTCTGAATCAGCAAGCATCTTTTTCTCCAGGTGTCCATGAGCCGCTCACTGTATATTGATTAGGGAATATGAGCAGGGAGCTCATCTAATTTGCCCTGGAGTTTATAGTATGCTATAATAGACTGTTCAATGATTTATAATATCAAAGTCCTTTATCATTAAAACATCATGTAAATGGACTTTAATAGCCAGTATTTGCAGCATCTCCACTATACTGTATTAGATTTTAATTATAGTTCCCTTGATTTGTCCATCATTTTACTTCAAATTGAGTATGTTGAATATTCGTGATATAAAATTAAGCGACAATGGGAATATTACAATGAGTTTAATGTTTTTTATTCAACCATTAAGTTTCCAACAGGCCATGTAATTAACTAGTTTCTCGATCATACTAAAAAATTTTCTTCGTAACATGTTTTTCCATTACCTTAACTTATCAAAATTAATTTATCAATGTAAACTAAATTTTTAAGTGGCTTCAGGTGTTTTTTGTTTTTTTGGTTTTACAATGAGAGTGTATTTAAATATGTTTCACTAGCTTTTCTTATTTAAAGCTCAATAAACTGGCACTCTCGTCCTCCATTGTTTGGACAAACTGATGCCATTTGAGACACTTTAGCCTTAAATCTCAGTAGCAAAAACTGTTAGTTTCACCAAAAATTTTAATTAGCCCATGATTTACTCACCCTCAAGGCATCCTAGGCGTACAGTATATGACTTTTAGTCGTTATATAAAATAATGGCCTGGCTTTTTCAAGCTTTATGATGGCAGTGGGAGGGTGTTTTAGTTCAACAGTCCCAAAAAAAAAAAAAAACCGCATCTATCCGTAATAAACAGTTCCACACATGGCTCCTGTATGTAAATAAAGGCCTTCTGTAGCGAATTGATGTTTTTTATCGGAAAAACATCCATATTTGAAACATTATAGAAACAGTTTTCTTTAACTTTCGCTATCATATGCGCAAACATTTCCAGGCAGATGACGTAGGATGTTTACATAGCGATTTCATTGGAAAACTACAGACTTGGCAACAATGGGTTAAGACGTGTGCACACCAAGAATGAGAACTATAACGATAACTTTAAAAGTATCTCAAATTAATTCTTTCACAACTATAGTGACACAAAGGAACAATATCATTAGAATTTCTTTTTTTTTTTAGCTGATTAATGTTAAAAACATTGACAGCCTTTAATGAACTGCAGCATTTAAAGTGGCAGACAACAAAAAAGCAGTCCACACTTATAATAAAGAGAGTGTCACCGTGTGCTGCTGTGAACGCAAATGTAGTTATCATTATTAATAATAATAATGATACACTTTATTTTTTTTTTTTTTTTTTTTTTTTTTTTTTTATATATATTTTTTTTTTTTTTTTTTTTTTTTTTTTTTTTTTTTTTTTTTTTTTTTTTTATTATGTGTTTATAGTTTTACAGTAACAAAACCGTGGTACAGGTGTCCCATAGCAGTATACACAGTCATCCATCATACAGTCCATCATAAAGTTATACAATGATAGTTCAAGGGTTGAATGAAGGGCAATAGCACCAGTCCAAACAAAAATCAAGAAATAAAGACAATCAACATACTTTCTCAAGGAAATTCCAAAGAGGGGACCAAACACGCCAAAAGTCGTTAGACTTCTGGTGTAAATCACAGGTTAGTTTTTCTAAAGGTAGATATGTGGCAACTTGACTCAACCATATATTGATGGAAGGGACATGTCGAGTGGACCACAACAAAAGTATACATTTTCTCGCCAAAAAGGCACAGAAATGTAACACACATTCTTGATCATGGTTGAGATGTAATTCAGCTTTACAGTTCAAGAGATAGATACTTGGGGATAAAGCAAAAGATTTACCAATAATCTTCTGAACAGCTTTATGTATCTCTTTCCAGTAAGTCTTGATCATATCACAGTCCCAGAACACATGCATGACCGTACCAATATTAGACTTACATTTGAAACACAGTTGGGAAGCATTAGGAAAGATCTTGTGGAGGCGAACCGGTGTTAAATAAGTCCTGTAAATGAACTTGAAGCTTTGCTCATGGTTTGATATTGATGCGCCTCTAAAGAAGATGCCAGAACAGGCCGAAACCCAGTCATCGTCACTGAGATTAGTTCCAAAATCTTTTTCCCATACTAGTTTCAGAGGATCTAAGGAGGAGGAACCGACATTAGAAAACATGGCGTAAAAAACAGAAATCCTATTTTTAAGAGAAACTGAAGAGTACAGTTGTTTTTCTATGTCAAAGAGATCTAAGCGTATTCTCTCATCCTTTAGAAGTGATTCCAGAAAATGTCGTAGTTGCAAAAATTTGTAGAAATCCTTATTAGGTAAATTGAATTCTTGTTTTAGCAGTTGAAAAGATTTGAGATGGCCCTTGTCAAAAAGCTGACCTAGCTCCAAAATTCCCCTCAATCTCCAAGAACGAAGACCAATGTTCTGGATAGCAGGGGGTAGATCAGGGTTGAATGAAATTGGAGATTTTAAAGATGGGATGTTTGGAATGTTCAAATACTTTAAAATATCTTTCCATGCTAGGAGAGTGTTTGATACCGTAAAAATATTAGATACTGATTCAATTTTATGTATATTGTAAATAAATGGTAGGGTACACAACAAATTTGGAAAACATCGCAAAGCCTCAATCCCTACCCACTGTGAGTCCATTCTGTTTAGAAACCAATTGATCATATTTTTAATCTGGGCAGACCAAAAATATAACTGGAAATTAGGGAGTGCGACCCCTCCTAATTCTCTGGGTTTCAGTAAAATAGAAAATTTGAGTCTGGGCTTTTTTTTATTCCATATAAATTTTGATATAGTGGAATTTACATTTTTAAAGAAAACAGCAGTTAAATAACAGGGCAGATTTTGAAATAAAAAATTTAACCTAGGTAAGATGTTCATCTTTATGACGTTAATCTTGCCCAAAAAAGAAATAGGGAGGTTTGACCAATCGGACAGGTCCTGACAAATTTTGGTAACTAATGGGGTGTAATTAGCTTTGAATAAATCACTCAAATTGGGTGTAATGTTTATTCCTAAATATTGAAAACCTGAGGGAGCAGAGCGAAACGGAGAGCCCAAAGCAGCCTCGGGGGGAGCATACAGGTATAAAGCCTGAGATTTATTAAGATTAATTTTATACCCAGAGAAAGTACTGTATTCACTAATAATCGATAGAATTGTGTCAATGGAAGTCTCTGTATATTTAAAATATAATAACACATCATCAGCGTAAAGAGAAATACGATGCTCTTCTGAGTCTACTCTGATACCCTGTATATTAGTATTGGCCCTCATTGCTGCAGCCAGAGGTTCAATTACCAAAGAAAATAAAAGAGGTGAAAGTGGACATCCTTGGCGGCAGCCTCTACCAACCGGAAATCTGCCAGACACTAGACGGTTCGTATTAACCGACGCCATAGGCTGGGAATAAAAGAGTTTAACCAAATTAATAAAATTGTGTCCTAAATTTATCTTCTCCAATATGGCAAAAAGAAAAGGCCACTCCACCCTATCGAATGCCTTTTCGGCATCAAGCGAAACAATTAATGTGGGATCCTTGGTCGTATGTACATAATCTAGAATATTCAGTAATCTACGGATATTGTCAGAACCATATCTAGATTTTACGAACCCGGTCTGATCAGGGGAAATGATAGAAGGAAGGACGGATTCGAGGCGTCGAGACAATGCTTTAGCTATGATTTTGTAATCTACATTCAATAAACTGATTGGGCGGTAAGAGGAGCAATCCAAAGGGTCTTTATCTTTTTTTAAAATGAGGCTGATGATGGCAGAGGACCAAGACTCAGGCATTAAGTTTAGCTCTGAAAGGTGATTAATTGCAGGCATTAGAATTGGGCTAATATCTTGCCAAAATTGCTTGTAGAATTCAAGCGGGAACCCATCTGGGCCTGGGGCTTTGCCTGATGGCATGGACTGAATAGCTTGCCAGATTTCCTCCTTAGTGAAAGGGGCATTTAAAAGAGCTCTGTTTGTTTCAGAAACAACAGGAAGAGAAAAATTACACAGATAATCTGATATATCTTTCATTAAACAACAGCCTTCAGCTTTGTATAAAGTCCTGTAAAAATCTGAAAAAGTATTGTTAATTGTCTGAGGATCAAAAGAGACCTTGCCCTCTGGAGTCCTGATTGCCTTTATAACTCTTTCTTGTTGTGTTTTTTTAAGCTGATATGCAAGTAAACTACTAGGTTTATTTCCGAATTCGTAATATTTTTGCTTACTAAAAAACAGTAATTTCTTGATATGCTCTGTGTGGTCTAAATTTAATTTTGCTTTTGCTCTGTTTAGCTGAATCCAATTGGTTTGATTTGGTGTTTGTTTGTGTTGATTTTCTAGGTGAATCACCTCTGTCTCTAATTCTTTCCTTTTTTTGGTCTTGAGTTTACTCACTAAAGAAGAATAGGAAATAATGTGGCCCCGTAACACCGCTTTAGCGGCATCCCACTTTGTCGCAGAAGAAACTTGAGAGTTATGGTTTTCCTGCCAGTACTGAACTATTTTCTGTTTAAGCAACGTACAGAAGCTGTCATTATTCAAATGTGAAGTATTAAACTTCCAATAATTGGATTTAGGAATGGACAAATTGATATCCAAGTCTAAATATACAGGGCTGTGGTCGGACAAAGCAATAGGGCCAATATAGCAGGATTTCACTTGGTGAATACATTCAGATGGTGCAAAGAAATAGTCCAACCTGGAATAAGAGTTATGGGGGTGAGAATAGAATGTGTAATTTCTGTCTTTCGGGTGTAGCTCCCTCCAAATATCTGCTAGGCCTAAATCTTTACAAACATTTCGTAAAGTACGGGAGGATTTGTGACCTGTCGTGGTCTGCGGAGTGGATTTATCCAAATTATTATCAATTATACAATTAAAATCACCACCTAAGAACCCCAGGTTTCCACAAAACTGGTTAAAATGCAAAACGGTCTCAGATATAAAATTGGGGCAATCAATATTTGGGGCATATACATTTCCAATAGTGAGATGCACTCCGAAAATATAGCCCGAGATTAGTACAAATCTCCCCTCAGAGTCAGACTCTACATAATCCAGATTGAACGAAATGTTCTTGTGAATTAAAATTGCCACCCCCCTACTATTTGACGTATAAGAGGAGTAATATATCTGACCCACCCAGTCTCTTTTGAGTTTACAATGTTCAGTGTCCGATAAGTGGGTTTCTTGTAACAAAGCAATGGACACATGTTCCTTTTTGAGAAATGTCAAAATTTTCTTCCTCTTTATAACGTGGCCGATACCCTTCACATTCCAAGTTACTAATTTGAGAATATCATGCATGCAAACAAAAAAACAAAAAAATTAAGATGCTGATGAGCTGATGATGATAAACGTAGATCCTGTATATAAAAGACACCAAGTTTGAACAGAACAGTACCACAAATTGAACACTGAGTTACCCCAAAAAAATCCACCCCCCCAGGCCCCATCCCCAAACGATAGGGCACAAAGAACATCACTAAGTCACAAAATGAGATAAGGAACATAAATAAAGATATCATCGTAATAATGCCACTGAGGAAAAAAGCCCTCTCAAGAATCGCTCCTATATGAATAAAATCCAATACGTAATTAAAATTACTGAACCCAATGATTAAATAATAATAATAATAAATAAAAAAGGGGGTACAGGAAAGGGAAAATTGAGCCTACAACATCTAGATCCCCTTTAAAAAAAAAAAAAAAAAAAAAAAAAAAAAACAGTGATTCAAGGTAGCGAATATTGAAAGCAGCAAAAAGTAGCAACAAAAGTAACCTTAAAAATACATAAATAATAACAATAAAGTGTATAAAAAAAATAAATAAAAATAAAAATAAAAAATAAAAAAGCTACCCTTAATCACTTACAAGTCTGGCGGGTTCAGAAGAAGAAGAAAAAAAAAAATCCTCCGAAAAATATAGCGTTTATTACAGCTGAAGATGAAAAGAAAAAAAATTATCTGTCCATAGAGTCGAGAAAAACTTGAGCCGAGTTCGGATCATCAAACAAGCGGATCTGTCCCGAGTGTAAGCATCTTAGCCGAGCAGGGTAGGCGAATCCGCGATATATGCCACGGGAGACCATGATCTTGACCACTGAGTTGAACTCGCGTCGTTTCTGCAGGACACTCGAAGAAAGATCTGAGTAAAACCGAAGCTCTGCGCCGTCATGAATAATCTTCTTCTTCAACGCTGCCCTCAAAATAGTTTCCTTTTCTGTAAATCGCAAAAAAGCGAACCAGAACACTTCTCGGGGGTGAATTCGGATTACTGGGCGCAAAAGTAGGAGATCTATGGGCCCGTTCAATATCCAGTGTGAGAGAGTCTGCAGGCAGGTCTAGCCATTTGGGAATAGAGGAACGGAGAAATGATACGAGTGGACCGGAACCTTCCGCTCTTTCTGGTAGGCCAACTATTCTCAAATTTTTTCGTCGACCTCTGTTCTCTAAATCGTCCACTTTTGACTGAAGCTGTTCCACTTTGGTATGTAAATTAGCAAGTTGACTCTCGGACACTGCCACTGAGTCTTCTGCAGATGAAATTCTCCCTTCAGCTTCTGTTAAACGGGTCTCAATGCCGTCAATCCTCTCAGTAAGAGCCGCAAACGAATTCTGTAGAGAGGAGACGGATCCAGCTATTCCCTCCAGTCTATTAGTTATTCCCTCAAGACGTGAACCATTGGCTCTTATTTCAGAAAGTACCAGCGCCATGTCCGATTCAACTTCTGTTGCATTAGCATTAGCTTCTGCTAGCGGCGAGGAATGAGTGGTCTTCTTTTTGTCTTTTTCTTTTGCTTTCTGCGAGCGTGTTGATCCGAAAATCGGAAAATCCTTGTCCGAAGTGGGGTCAGACATGACTGAAGGTCTGTAAAATTGTTTAAAACGAAAGATTCGGAGGAAAAAACGTTAATTAGTTGAATATTAGAGCGGAGCCGAGTACTCAAGCAGCCATCTCGCTCTGGGTCACGTGACCACCCCAATGATACACTTTATTTAGTATAGCGCCTTTAAAGAGTACTAATTACTGTTATTGTTCTTGGTATGAATTGGACTTTAGAGTTCATACATATATAAATATATATATATATATATATATATATATATATATATACATGTATATATATTATTCAATGAATTGCTGATTCAATGGATTAGTTTCATTAAAACCTGATTAATAAATAAATGCAGTCTAAAGTTTGATTCACTGATTCAGTTGCATCACCATCCAAAAGTTAGTCCCTGTGTGCGATTTATTTAAAGTATTGCTTAGTGAAAAATATGTATCTAGTAAAAAGGTTTTATAGTTTTATTTGTGCATTCAAGTAAAATATCCCTTTTTCTTGATTCATTTAGATCTAGATTTGTCTGTTCAACTTTCTGCATTAAATATTTTAACATCAGATTTTTGTCTTATTGCATTAAATACCATAAGTCATAATCTGTATTCTTTTTTCTTTTTTTCTTTTTTGATCATTAATAATTTCGTTAATTTTGATTGTGTCCATGTTTGCAGGATTAATTTGGATAGAAATTACAACAACGAAACAACAAACGCTAAGGTAAGCATTCTACTGAAAAGCAGGTTTATTTTTCTATCCCGAAAAGTGTTATTAATGGCATTCAGCATTATTTCTTCTCCTCTCGCTCTCTTTCTGTCTCCGTGGCCCATCAGAATACGCCTGAAACCACAGTTGTATTGAAGATCATAAAAAACGTAAAAATATTGAGAGACGTATAGATATTTTATAACTGTATCACCCAGCAACTCTAGTTACCCTTTCTTCTCAAGCTTGCTTTAACTGGTTCTCTCTGTATCTCCATCCCGCTCCTGTCTTTTTTGCTCGGACAGTCTCCCATTTTCAGCTGGAGGCAGAGTTCTGTCTGTAAACCTCTGGAGATGCGCTCTCTCTATCTCTCTTTCTCTCGCTCCGTCTCTCTGACAACTGCTGCAGGGGTAAAGGCCTGTTGTGTTTCTTGCTGTTTGTTTTGGGAGGCTGCATCTTAAGTGACCTGTCCATCCAAAACATTCTCTCTTTCTGATCTTTCTATATATCTCAGTCAAACGCTCTGCTTGGACAGCGGCATTCATTGATATAGTAACAACCTATACAGCACACTCACATAACACCAACCCTAGCGTACACACACACACACACACAGCAGCAATAAAACAGCACACCTCCAGGAAGCAGTTCGTGTCCCATTCTCTGTATGCCTAAGGGAGTTCATAGTAGTACAGTAGAGAGATAGAGACGCTCGCTACACTATAAACAGCTGACTAGATGTGTGTAGAAAATGTGAATGTTGTTTGTGCGAGAGTTTGTTGCCATGAGGTGAGTTGTTCTAGTTGGTTGCTAGGGTGTTGTTGATGCTTTTATAGTGTGTTCTAGGTGGTTAACTTGTTGTTAGGTAACTTTAAAAGATATGTTTTATGATGCAGTAAAATGTAAACTAACTGGTTTTATATATAAATATATATGAATATAAAATAAAATGTTGTTTTTGTTACGCAATTATTTATCAATAAAAAAATAAGATTAATGTAGCTGAATCAACCTGGAGTGCGTTTCCCTTACAACGACGTAACTAACTGATTAACCACCATATTACGATGCATTGTTGTGGAAACGAATTACCTAGTCATGACTGTTTTCTGAAACCACGGTACCTGTGTCGCAGAACCATTATTTAAACCACGGTGGTTTGAGCTTTCTTTATGATGATGTTGTTCTTCTTCTTCGATCTAATGGCTGACTATTGCACATACCGCCACCTACAGTAATTTGGTTTTATTTTTCTTTATTTTCGAATTCAATAGCCTACGCTGAAATGACGTTACATATGAGTGGAGTAATAACCCAACATTCCTTTGTTCCGCAATTAATTACGTATACAGTACATACATATACACACACAAAAATATTGCTCTGCTTTTTTGTTCCTAATGTCTATAATTTCACAATTTGATACAGTGTTAATTTCGTTGACTAAATATTTTCGTCATTATTTTCGTCACGAATATATTTTTGCCGACGAAAACGAAACGAAAACTAAAATAGAAGGCACTGATGGAGACTAAAACTATGACTAAATTGATTGACATTATCGTCAACGAATAAAGGACGAGACGAAAATAGACTGTGACGAAAATCAAATCAGCAGACGGGAGAGATGCGAGGAATGAGCAAAAGAACCGGCAAAAAAGAACAGACTGCATGAGAGAAGAGAACCAATCAGAGCCTGACTCATTGAGACGTGAAGCGAAGGTTTTCAGTTTTTATGAGCTCCCGGGAAGTCGGCATTCGAAGAGGTGATAGGGACTTTAAGCAACAGCCTCTGGTGGAACGGCAACGCCATTCTGGCGTTGTATTGCGCCTGCGCGAATTTAACTGCTACTTTGTGACGTTCTAATTTAACGGTCTACTACGGGAGAACAGCTGATTTGCCAGAGTCGCTACAACGTGAGAGGTTAGGTAAATAAATGTTATGTTTTTAGACTTATTTACATCATACAATATTAAAAACTCCTCTTCTGACAAAAGATTGTCATTTAACGCCAAAAGCAATCCTTCTCCTGCTTTTTTAAATTATATATTTTTTATTGGATCTCAATAAATGAATTAATGCTGCGTTGCGCTGTTCTGTTTTACCGTTGCTTAGTGACTTTTACGTTCTTGGCTACAGCGGTGTGACGGCAAACTTCCGGTCGCTGTAGCCGTTCCATTCGCAGCTGTTGCTTAAAGTCCCTACTGTCTAAAAGAGCGACAAAATGTCCACAGCTCACTTCACGTTTGACGACGAACAAAACAAAACAAAGTGTAAAGCACGCGGAGCGCTCATTCGTGGCAAGAACACAACCAATTTGAAAAGACATTAACAGACGAGCCACCCGGACATTTTCTCAAATGTAATTTTACAACGATGTTCTTTTGTTTATTGAGCTAAGCAAAATTGGAATAGTGCAGTGCGTAGATGTTGTAGCATTAAATATTACGAACTGAAAAGTACAGTAAAATAGCCCCTTCTTCAAATTAGATGCGAGCACAATACTAATACGTAATATCATGATAAATACATTTGATTAATACTAATGTTTAGTATATTTTATAATGTTCTACTTGTTGACAATATCACAAATATTTCTATATTAGTCATGTGAAACATGAATGTTCACATCCTATCATTATACATACAAATCTAGCAATAATGTAGTATTTAAAACATACAATATTGCTAGACAAATGAATACCTTATAAAATCTTGTTACTTTTTTTATCCACCTAGCTGCCAACTTATTAAATATTTACTTTAAATGTATGCACTTATTGTTCAGCTCAGCTGTAAGCTTTAAGGTCCTGGACCTAACTTTATTTTTCTTTTATTGATGGTCAATTGGCAGCTAGTTATTGTTTACATTATCATGACAGTGTTTGTTTCTGCATAAAAGCTTTTGAATCGAAATAAAGACACAGTTGTGTTGAAATAAAGTTGAATTTGTGTTTTATATATTTTGGTTAAGTTTGTTTCCTATACCAGCTGTAAAAAATTGTCTAGTAAATCTGTTATTGATTTTAGTCTTATTTTAGTCGACTAAAATACCAAGCAATTTTAGTCGACTAAAATACCAAGCAATTTTAGTCGACTAAAATAAGACTAAAATTAAAACAAATCAGATGACTAAAACTTGACTAAAACTAAAAAGAATTATAGTCAAAAGACTAAGACTAAAACTAAATTAAAATTTCGTGTCAAAATTAACACTGATTTGATATAAATACAATTTCTTGAAATAAGATGGGTTTAAAATGACACAAAACCCACAATCAAAGCATGAAATTGCAGTTCTTTTGGAGGAGGTGGAAAATAATAAAATCCAGCTGTTTTCAAAGCTGAAAAACAGCAGAAATCACTCCAAAAATAAATGCTGCTGGCTATGGGTACTACAGAAACCAAGAATAAGTGGAGGGACTTCGCAAGTGTGACAAAGCGGAGGGCTGCGGAACGTAAGAGGGAAGCAAACAAGGCTGGTGGGGGTATCAATTCAGTTCCTCCTCTCACTACAGAGGAAGAGAGAGTTTTGGCCATCCTGGGGCCTGAAGCATTGGAAGGATCCTTGGAGGTATAGATGCATGTGCATCAACCAGGGCTTTGCCTTCAAAGTTCAGGCCTCCACCATCAGGCCCTCTCCAGTCTGGCCCTTCAACAACTTCTGTTAAATATTTTCAGGTAGAGAATATTCTATGTTCTAATTCTGTAAAAACAACAAAATCACTCACTTATTTATACATTTTTGTTACTTTATTTGGGTACATTCATTTTATATGTGACCTTGGACCCCAAAACCAGTCTTAAGTCACTGGGGTATATTTGCGAGGGCCACGCTGCTATATAGTTTCAAACTGAATTTGTAATAAAAAATATTTAAAGACGAATTAGGTAAGATCTAGGCACCACAACTTTAACCTTTCCAAATCACTCAAAGAAGAGGGTAACATTTTCTAAAGGGATAGGGCATAGGGTCGATAACTTTGAATAGAACAAACCCGTGGTGCAGTGCAATCAATGACGTCGGCACAGCAAACTAACAACAATCTATGCCTCTTACCACAGGTGAAGAGCTGTCGTTCCAACGGCACAAGTTTGCAATGCAGTTTGCGAATGTTTGTTTGAACTATGGTTTCAGGAAACACTGAATCGTTGAACTATGTTTGTAAAGACGTAACTTGCGACCATAGTTGGCTAACTATGCTTTTGGGAAACACACCCCTGATTAGATCATACATTAGATTATACTAGACAAAAAATAGTTGCACATTTTTGCTTTTTACTGTCAGGTGGTTGTTTAAGTTTTTTAAAAGAGTCTTCTTTCTTATAGTCTGAAAATCATTGTCTGAACATTTATACCATTCATGTACAAAAGTACAATAAGTTTAATACTTCCTGAAACCCCAGCCCTTAGCATGAGCAATAGTAGTGATGCTTCCCTTACCAAGCACCGCTAATAAGGCATAGTGTGGTGAAGGGCCCTGTTGTGTCCCCTCTCGTGTGTTTGCGTTCCCCTAGCTAAATGATGTGGCCTGTGTAGTGATACAGTGAACCTTGACATGAGCCGTGGAACATTTATCCTCATTAGGGCTGATCTTTAATGCAGCTGTGCTGTGTTACCATTGTATGACACTCCATCACGGTCTCTCCAGGCTCACTGACATCCCTGTTACACCAGCCACACACAAAACCACCAATTTAAGCTCTTTTTTTGTGCAACGAGTGAGTCATACTGACAATTTATTTCTATGAAGTGCAAGAATTGGTGTGCTTTCATGAGAAACATATTACATGAAGAGTAACAAGACAAATAGGATTGCTTCTCAGAGAGCGTGTGGCTTTGTGATGTTATTCACACAAAAACTGTATAGGGACACCGGGGCCAGTTGTCACACACCTAATTTGAAGCAGTTTTAAATTAGTTTTTTTTTTTTTTTTTTTTTTACAAAAATCTAAATTCTTGCTTTAGTTCTTATTAAAAATGTGAATAAATTGCATCCACATGCATACATTAAAAACAAGAGTTAACTACACTGAACAAAATTGCTCATATATTGCTAGTAAATAATTTGATTACAGGTAAAATATTAATATTTTGAATTAGAAAGCCTGTAATAGTATTTTTTTGTACTCCAATCTTGTATTTGCTTTTTTTTTGTATATAACTAAAGATACATATTGTTGAAAGTTTGTTTTATGTAATATTTTTCACATCAGTTAAGGGTTTTTTTTTTTTTTTTTTTTATGGCAGGTTGTCATCGGTATTTCATATGATGCAAATGTATATCATTATGTATTAAATTATTATTGAATATATTGTAACTAATTAAATGTTTGGATTTTAAGTAAATGTTTATTTGCTGTTATAAATTAATTTATGTTTTAGAATGTTACCTTCTATATTTCATTATAATTTTATTCAGAATTTTATCATTACTGTTCCATAAATTAAAAATTGCCCCAGATATCGTTTTATGCATTAAACTGCACACTATTATTTGATCTCAACAAATTGTGTATCATTAAAACTCCAGCTTTGATTATTTGACCACTGTTTATGATAAAGAAAATTACAGTAATAACAATTTCCTAATTTACGTCAGTAGGGCAAAATCAATTTGCTAAAATCAATCAGTTTCAAATTTTTGTGTAAAATAACAATGTACATTCATATTCTAACATGTCTGGTCTGGTTTATTTGCATTGAGTTCTTTACTAAATAGTATCCATGAGGGCTTTTATTACAAAAGTTTATTTTTTATTGTTTTGTCAGTAAGAGTAGTGGTCAGAGCCAGGTAGAGTTCAGGCTTGTAAGCGTACCCAGGTGGAAGATGAACAAACAGCCTGTCAAGGTCAGTCACATCCACCCATGTGAAGACCTCCAGCTCTGACAGTCTCTCCCCCAGCAGGAGACTCTCACTAGCCCAGACCCAGGATGGGAAGAGGGGTGACTGGGGTGACTGGGGGAGAAACAAGCTCTTCTGACAGTCCAAACATACTAGAACAACAGATATATTTGTATTTCTGTCTGGATAACAGATGAGTTGGTGTGTGTGTGTGTGTGTGTGTCTCATGAGTTACAAAATGCAGTGGTATGGATTTGCAGATGGACAGCATGTCCCTACCAATGTCAAAAAAAAAAAAAAAACTTTATTAGTCAGTATTAATAATTTAGGTGGATCTCAACATATTTTCACATGTATCACAATACAAGATACATTGAACAGTTTTTGAATATGAATCTGTCCCATATAAGATGGAATAGATTTATGTTGCACATGCAACATATACACACTATGTACATAGTATAATCAAACTAGGCCTTACAATGTAAAAAAAAAAAAATAAACTGAAAAAGATACTGTTTTTTTTAACTGTATTACCCTTTTTTTTAATTTATTTTTTAACACCAGTTTGGAACATATACATTTCCTGTTAAGATGGTCTTGTTTAACATTTATAACACTAATCTGTTACTGTTACAAACTGGTAAAAATTTTATTTTATGCTGGATAAGCAGTGAAAACTAATGGTTTTAACATGGAATTTTTCAATTATTTTATTTATTTATATATCAATATAAATAAACGCCCAGGGAACGTTGACTAAACGTCTGATGCATATGGGACACAAAAAAGGAAACACTTCAGGAGTGTCTAAGTCATCATCGGATTAAGTTTCCTAATCTGACGTACAGGTTGTTGTAAACAAAGAAAGATACTGTATGACACTTTAACGTGTGCGTTCATAATTGTATTGCACAGTATATTAACTACCTATATGAAGGTTTTAACTTATCAAATGTATCCACCATCCAAACAAGGCTAATAATGCTTATCGTCCTAATTGAGTCTTCAGATGTCATTTTTCAAATGAAGGTCATATCTGGTTAGAGGAGTGGCTTAGCAGTTCCCTCTGTATCTTTAGCTCTCTCTATCTCTCTCTCTCTCACTTCTCCCCCACTCTCTCTATCTAGAGGGAAATGTAATTACGTTTGGGATCAAGAAAATAGCAAAAAATGTGGCTGCACTGCAGGCTATCTGTGAGATTAGTCGTTTTACAGGAGATATGTTCTGTAATTAGTTTGCTTCTCTGCGCTACAATATTGAACAACCTACTTTGAACGATTATAGTTGATAGCAATAAGGATCCATAACATGCATAAAAATAATTCTGCCACTCATAGGCAATACATTATGAAAGTAGTATTCAGCTGAAAAGTTTATAGTACAAAATGAATGTAAATAAAAATTACAGATTCATTAAGTTGGATTATTGGATATAATTATTGTTGCTTATCATTTACATTTACACAGTCATTTAGCAGACAGTTTTATCTAAATAATTATTTATTGTTTTTATTGACAGCCATGTCCAATATCATATGCGTAGGAAAGTTATTAACATTATATTCCTTGCAGGCTTTATTCTTTTTGCTATTTTTATAAATATTAATAATAGTAATACAGTATAAATATTAGTGTCAGCAACAATAATGATCATAGTTATTATTATTATTATTATTATTATTATTGCTCAACAATATCAGCAATTTAATTAATCATTATTATCTATATTAATATTATTGCTCTCTTTTGTCAATAGACATGTATAATGATATTAGCAAAAACAACAATAATAATAATAATGTTGTTATAACATATATAATAATCAGTATTAAGAATGATTTTTATTGTTGAGCAACAACAATAAACAAAATAAAAATATGTAATTATTATTATTATTATTACTTTTTTCAGTTGACATTCGAGTTATTTATTTATTTCTCTCTTGTCAAGTATAATGATATTAACAACAACAACAAAAATATTTTAATGTTGTTATTATTGCTCATCAGGTGACATATACTGTAAATATTCAGAATTTTTCATTATATATATATATTGCTCTCTTTGTTCAAAGTGGCATGTATAATGTTAACAACAACGACAATAATGATATTAAAAACAATAATAATTGTTGTAAATAAAAAGATAAAAATAATGATACATTGTTTTGACAAAATAATGATTATATTAACATTTATTGTCATTATATGTGCAAAGAAAATACTCAAAAAATATTAAAATAATATTTCATGCCTATGTGGCTTTCTGGGGAGAAACCCTATAAACATAATAAGCTCTATAATCTGTACAGCTCTCCTTTGTCAGGTGACCTGTTATGATGACATATGAAAAGAGATGGTCACAATAACAGATTATGAGCGTGCGACTGAGTACATTTCACTCAGATATGGCACAATAGGTGCAATTATGAGACAAAAGTATGACACGTGGCTTTTATATAATTAGAATCTATTATCAAACGCACATGAATGGCCTTGGTTTCCTCACCCTCTTGAACAATAGGTTCATCACAATTCTTTGGAGGAAAAAAAAAAACATCATAATACACTGCTTATCAGGTCTCACCTTATGCTGAGCTTTTTGGTCTGGTATCCATAATTATCTTGCCTTCAGATTCTGCAGAGATTTTTTGTCAAACCCAGAGAGAGGCTCATGTGGATACTGTACATATGAGGAACTGTGTTGCTATTAGGTTAGGGCCTCCATGAAGGTTGTTTCGATATGCCTCAGTCAGTTTCTTACCTCCGAACGCATTATACGTATGGTCATTCACCAGAACATTTGTCTTGAAAATGCTTTGTCCAATTACCAATCAATTTTCTGAATGTTTCCCAGGGCTGAACATTTCATAACAGATTCCAGTCGAACTTGCGCCCAGAGGACATCTCCAGACCCGGTCCCCTTTCTACGCTATGCGTGTTTTTCTTTGAACAATAAACAACACAATTTTCAAACCAATTTTCCCCTCCTGAAACAATTTGTGTCTAATGGAGCAGGACAGGAAACCGTTCCCTCACTCCTCTTGAAATATTGAAAAAAGAAAAGAAAAAAAAAATCAAAGAAAGTTGTCTCCGTGCTGGAGTATACAACGCGAGCTTGATAGAAAACAATAGAACAATCTCTTGACTGGAGACACGACTTGGGCTCTGATTGTTTCTTTGCTGTGCCTGCTATTGTTTCCAGGAATGCCCCGCATGTGCTGTGACACAAACAAATTCAAATTCGCATGCTTAGTTTGCACGATTTACCGTTTTGACAGCCGATCATCATGCAGTTTATTTGTACACAACCTCACACGGAGAACAGAACTAGTTTGTGCCTTTTCCGGCGACACCCGAGAAAAAAAGCCTTTGTGTTCCTCGCAGAGGTGTAGCGACAGCAATAAAGAACAAGAACGAAATGTCCTGTGATTGAAAAACATTTCAAATATGCATTTCATTTACATCTGCTCTGATTTTCTTTAGGTTCTTGCTGTTGTTCTTCTCTCCTTTACGAGATCTAAGTGATCTACGCTGCAGGGGCTTGTACCGTGTTTTCTCTACCAGCACTTTGCTATCGCTCTAATGATGAAGCCACGGTTTGCAGCCACAGGCGGGAGAGTTATAGTAGTGCGTCATAACGTATTGTGACCTGGGATGCAGGAGATAACTTTGGGTGCTTCCAGCTCCCCCCGTTTCTGTTTGCATCTCTGTGTTACTTTGCTAGCACCGGGGCTTTGAGTTATGGACCTCCCAAAACTGCGAAACCCATCGTAGAGGTTAGTGGCCCCATCTATTCTGCTATTGCCCCCACCCTTCAAGGTTACTCTAATAGATTCCCTGGCTGACCGTACATTCACACAATTGTACTGATGTTGTTATAGTTCGCTGTCTTCTCATAATTCTAGTACAGGCTCGCCGCTATGGAAGGATAGGCAATATATTGACAGTGACACTAGAGGTGTGTATGAAAACTTGTGTATGAGTGCTTTTATGGAATCAGTATGTCCGTTTTTTAGGTTATAACAATAACTATTACTCATCCATCACTTCAAGCTAGGTTTTTATTATTATTATTATTATTATTATTATTATTATTATTATTATTATTATTATTATTATTATTATTATTATTATTATTATTAAACCAGGGGGCTGGAATGTGGTGCAAAAGTTAAGCGAAAAATATTTACTTAAAACATATGTAAAAACTATTCATTCGTTTATTTACTTACTTAACTTAAATTTCCCAAATGGCATTATTGTTGTTTATAGTATCCTGTTTGTATAACTTTATTTTATAACTTTGTATTAATTAATATGTCAATATGTCATATGTCATGTAATATAAATGCATTAATGTAAAGATATGTATATTCTAATATGTAAATAATTTACAGCTACGCTTATTTTTTTTTTTAGAATATTAAGAGAAACCTAAATCTATGGCTGTTTACAACTAGTCTTTTAAAAGTATAAAAAAATTGTTTATATGTTGTTGTTTTTATTGTTGTTGTTTCATTTTTGCTTTGGTTTGTTTTTGCTTTGTGTGTGTGTGTGTGCGCGAGCGTGCATGTGTGTGTTTTGCTCTTTGTTTTTTGTTTTTTTGTTTTTTGTTTTTTGCTTTGCTCTTTGTTTTAAAAGAGGTCCCTATAATGCAAACATCACAATATAAAATGTGTATTTTTTTTTTTTTTTTTTTTGGCTTTTTCAAAATGATTTGACTCTCTAAAACAATGGGAAAAAAAAACTCCCATTAGACTTCAAAATAAAAAAGAAACCTAAACCATACCTCCAAAATATTGTATAGACTTAATGGTGGGATTTTTTTTTTACTTGGTCTAGCAAGCAACTTTCAATTCAATTCAATTCAAGTTTATTTGTATAGCGCTTTTTACAAAATAAATCGTTACAAAGCAACTTTACAGAAAATTATGTTTCTACAATATTTAGTAGTAGCTAGTAGTTTGTGCACATTTGACAGGATTTTAGAAAAAAAAAATAATAATAATACAAGACGTAGTCAGCTAGACGATGAACTATCAATATTATTAAGTTATTATATGATTCAGTCACACATTTAGCAATAATTGTTAGTTCTGTTTGTTGATTCAAGGTTAGCATCATCTGGGGTCCTCTGAGGGTCAGCATCATCTCTTCTCATGTGTTCTGGATCCAGACTGGAGCTTGTTTAAATCCTAGTTACCACGGGATGTAAATCCCGTGGCGAAACATAGAAACAAAATACAGACATCATTAGCATAGCTGCTGATCCAACAAAGTAAAATTAGTTTAACCCAAGCTAATGAATAAAAATGCAACTTTGAACAGATGCAACTACACTCACAATTAAAAAGAAACATTATTCGAATGCTTGGCGAAAGAGATGTGTTTTTAATCTAGATTTAAACAGAGAGAGTGTGTCTGAACCCCGAACATTATCAGGAAGGCTATTCCAGAGTTTGGGAGCCAAATGTGAGAAAGCTCTACCTCCTTTAGTGGACTTTGCTATCCTAGGAACGACCAAAAGTCCAGCGTTTTGTGACCTTAGGGTGCGTGATGGGTTGTAGCGTGGTAGAAGGCTAGTTAGGTACGCTGGAGCTAAACCATTTAGGGCCTTATAGGTAAGTAATGATAATTTGTAACTGATACGGAACTTAATAGGTAGCCAGTGCAGAGACTGTAAAATTGGGGTAATATGATCATATTTTCTTGACCTCATAAGGACTCTAGCTGCTGCATTTTGGACGACCTGTAGCTTGTTTATTGAAGAAGCAGGACAACCACCTAGAAGTGCATTACAATAGTCCAGTCTAGAGGTCATGAATGCATGAACTAGCTTTTCTGCATCAGAAACAGATAACATGTTTCATAGCTTGGCAATGTTTCTAAGATGGAAGAATGCAGTTTTTGTAACATTGGAAATATGATTTTCAAAAGACAAATTGCTGTCTAATATAACACCCAGATTTCTGACTGTAGAGGAAGTAACAGTACATCCGTCTAGTTGCAGATTGTAATCTACAAGATTCTGTGTAGTGTTTTTTGGTCCAATAATTAATATCTCTGTCTTATCCGAATTTAATTGGAGAAAATTGTGTGTCATCCAATCTTTTACATTTTTAACACACTCTGTTAGCTTAGATAATTGGGAAGTTTCATCTGGTCTCGTTGAGATATATAGCTGAGTATTATCAGCATAACAGTGGAAGCTAATTCCGTATTTTCTAATAATATTACCAAGGGGCAACATATATATTGAAAATAGAAGGGGACCTAGGACGGATCCTTGTGGCACTCCATATTTTACTGATGATAAATGAGATGACTCCCCATTTAAGTAAACAAAATGGTAGCGATCGGACAGGTAGGATCTAAACCATCTTAGAGCCTGCCCTTGAATACCTGTATAGTTTTGTAATCGATCTATGAGTATGTCATGATCTATGGTGTCGAACGCAGCACTAAGATCAAGTAAGACTAGAAATGAGATGCAGCCTTGGTCTGACGCAAGGAGCAGGTCATTTGTAATTTTAACAAGTGCAGTTTCTGTGCTATGGTGGGGCCTAAAACCTGACTGAAATTCTTCATACATATCATTTTTATGCAGGAAGGTGCTCAATTGAGCAGACACAACTTTCTCTAAAATTTTAGACATAAATGGAAGATTTGAAATAGGCCTATAATTTGCCAGTACACTAGGATCTAGTTTTGGTTTCTTAATAAGAGGCTTGATAACCGCCAGCTTGAATGGTTTTGGGACGTGTCCTAAAGTTAACGACGAGTTTATGATATTGAGAAGCGTTTCTTCTGCTACAGGTAACAGCTCTTTCAGTAATTTAGTGGGTACAGGATCTAATAAACATGTTGTTGGTTTAGATACAGTGATAAGTTTATTTAGCTCTTCCTGTCCTATGGTTGTAAAGCGCTGCAGTTTATCTTTGGGTGCGATGGATGAAACTGAAGTGTTAGACGCTGTAGAATCTACATTCGCTATTGTATTTCTAATGTTATCTATTTTATCAGTGAAGAAATTCATAAAGTCATTACTATTTAACGTTGGTGGAATATTTGAATCAGGTGGCATCTGGTAATTTGTTAACTTAGCCACTGTGCTAAATAAAAACCTTGGATTGTTTTGGTTATTTTCAATGAGTTTGTGTATATGGTCTGCCCTAGCAGTTTTTAGAGCCTGTCTATAGCTGGACATACTGTTTTTCCATGCAATTCTAAAAACTTCTAAGTTAGTTTTTCTCCATTTGCGTTCAAGACTACGAGTTAATTTCTTGAGAGAGTGAGTATTACTGTTATACCATGGTACAGTACGTTTTTCTCTAACTTTTTTCAATTTGATTGGGGCAACAGCTTCTAATGTATTAGAGAAAATAGTGCCCATGTTGTCAGTAATTTCGTCTAATTCGTGTGTATTTTTGGGTAAAATTAGCAGTTGAGATAGATCAGGCAGGTTATTTGCGAATCTTTCTTTGGTGGCTGGAACAATAGTTCTGCCCAGACGGTAACGCTGAGACATATAGTTAATATCAGTTATACGCAGCATGCACGATACAAGGAAATGGTCTGTAATATCATCACTTTGAGGTACAATATCTATAGCAGTAAGATCGATTCCATGCGATATAATTAAATCTAGTGTATGATTAAAACGATGAGTGGGCCCGGTGACATTTTGCTTGACTCCAAAGGAGTTTATTAGGTCAGTAAACGCAAGTCCTAATGTATCATTTGCATTATCAACGTGAATATTAAAATCTCCCATGATTAGCGCCTTATCAACTGTAACTAGAAGGTCTGAGAGGAAATCTGCAAATTCTTTCAGGAATTCTGTATACGGCCCTGGTGGTCTATACACAGTAGCCAGAGCAAGAGATACATTAGATTTCTTTTGCATGTCTTGCATGTCTTTCTTTTGCAACCACTTCGGAACACTCTAGTACCACTTAGCAACATCTTATAGAAACCCCTAGATCACCCAAGCAAAAGGTTTTAGTGTTGTTCTCAGTAGATTCCATGTACACATGTGAAAAGTTTCCAATGCCCAACACTTTGAGTCAAGCAGCTTGGCCCGTCGTGTCTCTGCGCATATGTTTGAGTCTCACTACTCAAGGGGAGTCACAATTTCTTCTATGCAGCTTTAGTTTGGAATGGACAGAGAGCACTTTAGCCCATGCTTTCATGTAGTGCTCTATAGTAAGAGGTAATTGCTTTGATACTGTTCCATGTGTGGGATTTCTTGTACATTTGTGCGCATATCTGTGTCAATAGCCTGGTGCCTGAAAGTCTATTCATGTTGAAAATGAAGCCAGTGGAGAGGAAAGGAGAGAGAGAGAATTTCTGTCACAAATCTCATCTGTCTGACAGCTGTCATCACTCACTTTTTGCTAGAAAAAAGACTGGTTTAATTCTGCGGATAGATGGAGAAAATGGTATTGAATAACCCCCTTGGTCAATTTTTTTTTTTTTTTTCAGGATTTCAGGCAGTGTGATAAATTAGGTGGCCCCTGGATCAATACCTGCTTCTTTCTTCATAGCTCAAGATGGGATTTGTCAAAATAGGAACTAAAGGAAAGTCTATTGAGTTCAGTGTCTAAGGTGCGACCGTAATTTCTAGAAAAGTAGACGGCGATATGCTTGTATTTGAGTGTGTTGTTCATGCACATGAGTTTGTGTGTCCTTTTTGTGGTGTTAAGTGAAGTGTGTCAGTTTTTTTGGTTGCTAGTTTCAGACCTGTTATGCAGGTATTTTTAAACTTGTTTACAGTTCTTCGAATATAATCGCCTTTGTGAACGATCCCTGAAAAACTTTATCGGAATCGACGGGTTTTTGATTATATCTAAAATGAAAATGCTGAAATAATGCTAAAATGTTCACAAAAAATGCAGTTTCTGTCACCAACTTTGCAGCTCTCTGCTTTCCTTTCTTTACCCTTTCAAAACATTTTCTTATTGCTTCTTCCACTATTTTTTTTTTTTCTGTTCAGGTCATGGTTCTTGTTTACAAAAAAGGAAGCCCATCTACGGCGTTCCTAGTATTTCATGAATTTACATTAGGTGTCTTTTTAACCCACAATTCTGTGCATGTTAATGGGAGAGTCTTAATTAAAATGTCAAGGTAGCCTGATGTCCCTTTACATTTCTTTCCCTCCCTCCACCATCTCGCTCACTTTGAACCTCCCCAGAGGCCTATTAAGCTCCGGCCGGAGTGATTGAAGTTCAAAGGGGTGAGGCTGAAGATTGTGCCTCTCCTTCCATGCGTCCCAACATCCTCCCCGCCTGACCTTTAGCAGACAGCCGTCCCGGCTAATGCGCTTGCATATCTAATGAGAGGGTCAGAGATGCCCTGACAGTCTATGCACGCGATAAGACGCAGCCTCCCACTGCCGGGCTGTCTTTAAATGTTAGATCCTCTCCGAGTCTATCCCTCTCTCGTTTTCTCCCTATCACTCCCTCTGTTCTTTTGTCTCTCTGTGAGAGAGAAAGGTTAGTAGGAAGGACAGGGCACTGGCTGCTTTTCATAAATGGGTAGTTTCTGTCAGTGAGTAGAAGGCAAATTCTAATGAGCCTTTCTCTTACAGATGTAATATGGTTTTGGCCTCATAAATCATCAGCTTTGGAGGCATCAATGTTTATGTGGCTATTAACAGTTGGGCTTGTACTGATTGTTTGACGTCCTTGTCAGGATGGTGAGATGGTCAAGGTGGAACATGCTTTCCAAAGAGGGCAGTAATCTCGTCACAGAGGGGATAGAAGTACTGCTTTGACATGGTTGGTGTTTGGCAGTGTCTACCAAATCTACCTGAACAGATACCATGTTTTAAAAATTCCTTTTTTAAAGTAATTCTTACTGACTTCTGTGTTCGCATACGGTATATTTATCAATACATCACCATATTCTTGGTTGGTAGCTCTTCTCCATGCAGTGAATTGAAGTCAGAGCTTTCAAGTTTACAAGATTGCAAAAGCACCATAAAAAGTCTCACAAAAGTGGTTATATGACTCATGCACTATATTCCAAGTCTTCTGAAGCCAATGCAAAAAATTAAATAATGATTAAATACATGTTAAAAACTTACATTCTGTAGTAGAGAATGTAAGGTACCATAGAAGGTACCATAGAAGTTTGAAAGCTCTGGTTCCCATGTAATTGCATTGAAAAGACTGAATACTTATTTTTCTTTAATGTCTTGTTTTGTTACAGATCTTTCAGAATGACAGCGAAGAAATATATTCTTTGTAATGATAGATTCTTTGTTTCGACATAAAGATATTTTGCTACATTTAAACCCTCTTTATATGCAAGCTGTAATTAAACACTGCAGTTTAATATAAAAAAAAAAAAAAAATCATTTGCAGTGGGACCAGAAACATATTTGTACATAAATATTCAAGTTGACATAAAAATTTTGTTTTCTTACCACCCCTTGCCATAGAATTTACACTAGACTTTTTTTGTCTAATTTCCAAACGCCCACCTGTTTAGTGTTATGGATGGACTTGCATTGTCCATTTTTTTTATGATTACTATACATCAAGTCAGTGAATTTGACAAGTCAGTTAATATTAGCATATTTCGGAGTACACATCCCTGCAGACTTGTGAGGTAATCCATGAATAATTCATGTGTTGTTTTTTTTTTACAGAGCGACATCATTGAGTCACATCTCAGTTTCTCAGCCTTGAAGTGTGTCACAAACTTTTAGATTAAAAAAAAGACTGTTGATGTTTTCCTGTAAGCTAATGCATAGCACCCTGTCAACGCTACAAGTCACGTTCGGTTCTACTGAACCAGGCGAGAGCTCCTCATCAGGGATGAAACTTCCCCTGATAAATCACTTCCCTCTGCTCTTTGGCCCCTCAAGCAGACCTGCGGGCCTTCGCTGAGACTGCCTGCCCGGGACCTGCAACATTTCTTCTGACCCCCTCTCAGACAATTATCCTCGAGACTGCCGTCGAGCTTCACCGTCGGCCCTGCCTAATGAAGTGTGCAGCGGTAGCTAGGCCCGTAATCACTGCAGTATGCAAACGCTCACCTTCTACGGCTCATCACCGGAGATTACATTCACAAATCAATGAGGGGTGCTCGCCCTAAAAACGCTACAATTCATTTGTGTGCTGTGGGTTATAGCTTCTCTTCAGCTCTTTGTGTTGACAAGCATCACCGGTGCTCATTTTGGGGGATGGAGATGGTTTGGCAGTTTTTTTAAACGCGGCTGTGACCCCAGACGAGGTTACCGTAAAACAGCCGCCGGCTGTAAATGCAGTTGTCCTTTTAAATCAAACTATTCTTCACACTCAAGCTGCCATAATTATAATCAAGAACCAAATGCCGTCTCCATTTCATGCCTTAGATATTAAAAACCAAGACTCTGTAATCTTAGCCCTGCAAGGAACGTAACCTGAGCTATAAGAGCATTCGCACACACACACGCACATCTGTGTTCAGCACTATCCCTTGCTTCACTAGTCCTGTCTTATTAAAGGATGTCGGCACAGCTACTGAGGAGCTATCATGAGCTTTTCATTATTGACTGAGAAAATATGATAATTTGGAAATCAAATGCTGCCTTCCAAAGGCTCCACTGTCACTTTCAATTTTAGATTCTCTCCTCCACTTATATGAGCAATGTGATAGTAGCGACTTCATAGGCGTCTCAAGTTTCCTACTCCATTTTGTACGTTTATTTATTTTTTTATTTGTGCGTGCGTGCATGCATTTTTTAAATTAGAATGTTATAATTGAGGTCTCTCACCTATTGCACCTCGGTAAAAAACTACAACAAATTTAATTAAAAGCTGTATCTCCTTTCATGGCGGAAATTGAATTATGTTTGAAGTGGGAGAGATTGCAAACTGACAACATGTTTTCTTTATTAGCTCCCTTCTTCTCTGTTTCATTTCCTTCCTTGGAACACCTGACAAAATTTCCATGCAATTTCATTTTTTTTATCGTCCTTTTTTTACACTTCGCTAATTTAACATAACTAATCGTATAATGAGTCTAGAGAAAGTCGTTTTCCCTTTCATACAGTAGGTGGAACTGAGAACGGTCTTGAATGATGTTATAATGAAACCGATAGGCCTGAAACGTTTTAATGAATAAACAATGACGCCACTTTCAGCTGCGCTGCATATTCTCTTTCTATACATCCGAAGCATCATGCACTTCCTCTATAACGCTGTATTTCGCTCTCATCCCCAGGATTCCCAGAAATCCCTGCATAATCCTTAGTGTGTGATATTCCAGGCCAGCCGGAGACATATCAGGCCCTGCTGAGTAATTCTTTCACCTTCGCCATCCTCTTCGTGCTGGATTGCGCTGACCAGAGGAAGTGTGATAGCCTATAAGCTTCCCTCTGTTGGGATAAGGAGCCAGGGCCGTTTTCCCAGGGCAGCGCTGAGGTAAGAGCGGAAGAGCTTCTCCGGCTGGCCAGCCGAGCCCGGGATAGGCTTGATCCATGCTAATCCTTCACACACGCCGCTCCTCGCAGATAATGGAGGCACTCTCTCTAGTCCTTATCAATCCGGCGCTGCTGCAGCATTACCTGGTGTGCGCTCGGCCCGATGGGAGATTTCTTGCTTAAATCCCAGGCAGCGGTTGCTTTGGCGAGAAATGAAAACAGGCTAATTCGTGAGATAATTTTTATTAGGGGTGATAATCAGGCGACCCAAAACTAAAGGTCTGGATGGATTTTAAAAAGTAATGGGAATTAATTTCCAGAACATAAAAGGTGTTCTGCCATTTTTGGGGCTTGTTTACCTCAAATACTAATATATTTACAACAACGCTGAGTGCTTTTTGCACTAATGGCGTATGCTTTCGGCATAATGAACCAGTGATTTATCCTAGTTCGGCTAATATTCAAACGTAGACCTGCCATTAACATTTGGGATGCACTTAAAGAGACGCTCTTCTAATGAGAAGCTTTTGGATTTGTGTGATCAGTAAACCTCCTTTGTACCTATTCCCTGATAACCCAACATAAATATTCATGAGTGCATAACTCGGTCTCTTTTCTTATAGGCTCCTTGGCTGATTGGCGGAATAACCTCACTACAAGGAAAGTGTAAGTGAGAAATCTGTCAGGTTAATGCTGTGTGGTGTCTCTTGTAATTTCAGACATATAACAATGACTTAATCAGCATTTATGGAGAGAAGACGCATCTGTGGTGCTCGGGTATATGGGACCTGTATGTTATGGGAAACAGATGCATTTATGGCCGCAGGGAGTTTCTCTCTCTCTCTCTCTCTCTGTCTCTGTTGCGGTGAGATCTTAAGCAGAGAAAAGTGAAACGTGGAGAATTGGTGGAGGCGAACGGAGGTGAGCTAATGGATCAAAATTACCCCCGTCTGAAAGTTTTGACGAGCGCTGACGAAATTGCTTTTCACCCCCCTTCTCCCTGAACCCTCCCCTTCTCAATAGAAGACGCAGACAGAGAAATCCATCTGTAACGCAGGCATTGTCATCGCCTTGCAATTTACACCCATTCCTCTCAACAGTGGTTCCTGTGCTTGATGGCGTGATAAATTAATCTTTTTCTGTGCCACTGCGTCGATTCTTTTAAAAGAATACATTAAGGGGCGTTAGAGACTTTTTTTCTCCCGAAGTAAACATTTTTTCTTTCTTTCTCCCTCTCAGTCACCATGACAAATCATATTCTCTGGAGATGAAGAGAAAAGGCCCTGGGAAAAGGAAAAATTGGAGAAGGATGGAGGGATGGAGAGGCGAAAAGCCATTTTGGAAAGCCGTCGTGCTAGCCGGATCAGTCTGAGCGCTGCGTTTGACAGAGTGCTCTGTAGAAACCATCACACACGCTGCTGATGATAGTTGTGGTTGTTGTTGAAGAATTAAGTATGACCTTCACTCTAATCGTGTTAGACATTGGAAAGAAAGCGTCTAATCATCAATCACTCAGCAGTCAGCAGAGTGGAAAGATCACCAAACTCAGACACAGCAGGGACAAACAACAGCATGCAGGGCTGTGACTATACCGGCCCACCTTCAGGTTCACCATTACCGCCAGGATTGTCTGATGCTTATGATTATCAGAGCTAGAGCTGCTGTTTTAATGGCCTCCATTTGGCAGGAAAGTCTGTCAGCTGCTGGGTTGTAAACCAAAAATTTGGCATTTTATTTTATTAACTTTTATTTTTCATTAACTTGATTTATTTTATTATCCAGTACTTTTTTCTGTGTATCATCATCACCTTGCTAGTCCAACTTGTAATTGCTCCATAGGGATTAAAAAAGTTTTTTAAACCAAACTAAACTCAAACTCTCACCAGTTGAGTTACAGAAACTTTGCAACAAATTCATCTTTTTTTATCTTAAGTCAGATTAGGTAGATGCCAGCATCATTTGTACCATACACAATGTGAAACTGTGTTTTTAAAGTTATTTTTTTTGCCTTACATTTTGACTGGAGAGGTCAAAGTGAAAGGAGAGAGTGGAAAAGGATCTGGACAGTGAGGTTTTTAAAAGAAATCACTCATGCTCGCCAAGGCTGAATTTATTTCCTCCAAATGACAGTTCAAATGAACTAAAAATAATTTAAATATATTTAAAAATGCAATTTATTCCTGTGATGCAATAAAAGGTGAAGTTTTACAGCAGCCATTACATCAGTCTTGAATGTGACATGATCCTTCAGAAATCATTCTAATATGCTGACTTGCTGCATTTATTATTATTATTAGTATTATTATTATTATTATTATCAATTTTGAAAACAGTTGTGCTGCTTAATATTTTTGCTAAAACTTAGCATGTTTTTGTTAAGGGTCTTTGATATATAAAATGTTTAGCTTTACTGTTACTTTTGATCAATTTAATATGTCATTGTTGGATAACAATAACTCAGTTTTCCTACTCAATCTCAGAAATGTTATTCATTTTGTTATTTTTTTGTGGTGTCATTTTGAATTCAACTACTATTTTTTACCCTTGTATGATTAACAATTATGGTACTGTTTTGGATTGGCAATTCATTCCACTGTGCTGCCTGGTGTGCAGTAAGAATCTGGTTGAATATCCGTCCTGATCCTTATTTTAGATCTCCTTAGAGGAAAAGAGAGAGTGAGGCAGGCAGGTGAAGCATGGGGCTGAATGCAGATGTGATGCGAGTTTGGAGGGCTCATGCTCCCTGCGGACATCCCTCGGCCTCCAAGCAGCCATAGCACATCACTTACCCAAGCCCACTGCGGTGCCCCACTCATAAAAGACTCACTTTTAAGGGGATGAGAGGCTAATAAATCTCCTTTACAGGGGATATTAAAGTAAAATGCTGCAACCAGTGCGCATATATAAACATTTATAATTTCCCCTTTTTTCACTGCATAACCTTCTGTAGTTTCGAAGTGACCCCTGTGGGGTACTCAGGACATGTTTTGAATGTCAGCATATGGTGGACAGCTGGAATGAGGCCTTTAGGATACATTGCCGTGAGCCGAGGTCAGATTAAGTGACCATAAAGAAGCAATACAGTATTTGATCTCCCTGCCAGTATGTGTCTGCGGATATGCACAGATCTATTTTTATTCCTGACAGTGCACTGAGTGTTTTTATATCTTTGCTTTAACTACGGCTCCCTCGGATGGATCCTCTTCCTTTTCCTTTTTTCCCACTCTCGCTCTTTCCCTCTCTATCCCTCAGCTCCCATCTCTATTTAAATACAAATGGAGGGCTCTTAAAAAGAAATTGTCCTCAAAATGCCGGAGTCCCTGTTGTATTTCACACTCAGGGAGCATGTCGCACCAGCCGCACACGTGTTGAAAGTGTGTGCCGAGAATTATTGGCGCCTGTGCCTCGTTTCCAGGGTTACAGGTTATTATTGGTTTGAGTGGGCTTCACGTGGCATGATGCAGCACGGGCTCTGAGAGGTGTTTATGGCAGCAGAAAAGGATCAAGATTTTAAAAGCAGCGTTCGTTAGAAGGTTTGGCCCACAGCACACGTTGAGCCGTGAGCTCTTGACCTGTAATATTTATTTTAGATACGCTGATTTATTTATCTGTTGCTGGGTCACATTGATCTGCATTGTTTACAGGTGCCTCCTTCTTACCTTGTTCCCAAACCTCTTGTTTAGTTTTGTTGCCTTCCTCTGAGGAATTTGAGAGAACCTATACCAGGGTCTAGTCATTGATTTATTTGGCATGTGTTTGGAGGTTGTTTTAGATTATTTTCATATTAGTAGAGAGCATCCATATCAGAAGTGTCTCACTGGTTTAAACTGTATGGTGTTAAATAAGTAAGGCTGGGCAAAAAATCTTCTCTGTTGAAATCATATAACATGTTTACAAAGACTGTTTTATGTACAGCATGTGCATTCTTCTGCTTGTAAACAAGGTGCAGTGTATCCGGGTTCTATTTCAGATCTGCATTAGCAACAACACATGCATGCATTGTGATAGTTGAGTGAACCATCTCTTTAAGGTCACTGACAGCAGCTGGTAAATTAGGCACGATCGCTTTAAACACAATGCATGGGTCGAATATAGTGATATAGTGACACATCCTATTTCTTTCTCAGCTGTTCAAGTTAACTTAAAACATAACTGACTGTTTTCAAGGATGGTCACCAAGAGAAGTATGTGACATATTTTATATGTATTTGTCAGTTCAAGCGCAAGAAGATGCAGAAAGAAAATATGAGACGTTGCCTGAGACGTGGATCTCTTTGTGTGCACTTGTGCACAGAACACACACGCACAAGTACTAAATTGAGTTGTCTTGCGTTTCATTGCGCCTTCTTGCGTTTCAATGCTTTCAAATCACATGAATGTTTCAACTGGCAAGGCATAAAAACACATGCAAACATTAGTGAGGATGCAGCAGTGGCCCGATCAGGCCAATGACAAATCCATCAATACACATATATACATTATATATATATATACAGTACAGACCAAAAGTTTGGACACACCTTCTCATTCAAAGAGTTTTCTTTATTTTCATGACTATGAAAATTGTAGAGTCACACTGAAGGCATCGAGGGCTATTTGAGCAAGAAGGAGAGTGATGGGGTGCTGCTCCAGATGACCTGGCCTCCATAGTCACCGGACCTGAACCCATTCGAGATGGTTTAGGGGTGAGCTGGACCGCAGACAGAAGGCAGAAGGGCCAACAAGTGCTAAGCATCTCTCGGGGAACTCCTTCAAGACTGTTGGAAGACAATTTCAGGAGACTACCTCTTGAAGTTCATCAAGAGAAAGCCAAGAGTGTGCAAAGCAGTAATCAAAGCAAAAGGTGGCTACTTTGAAGAACCTAGAATATGACATATTTTCAGTTGTTTCACACTTTTTTGTTATGTATATAATTCCATATATAATTCCATGTGTGTTAATTCATAGTTTTGATGCCTCCAGTGTGAATCTACAATTTTCATAGTCATGAAAATAAAGAAAACTCTTTAAAAAAGAAGGTGTGTCCAAACTTTTGGTCTGTACTGTATATATATATATATATATATATATATATATATATATATATATATATATATATATATATATATATATATATATATATATATATATATATATATATATATATATATATGTTGTATATATATTGTTGTATATTTAATGCTTCTCCTATACAGCAATGAGATTGACTTGAGATGTCTTTGTAAGTTTCCTGCTTCTCAGATGTTTCTCCTATAAGAAAACATCTAAACATCTCCACTAATATCAACAATGTCTTAAATTGTGCCCAGATTTGGTTCTCCGCATGAATTCCAACCACACACACACACACAGTCACACACACATATATATATTATGTTCTATTGCTGTATGTCAGTAATTGTTTAACTCATATCTTTTTATTTGCCTTAAGGATCTTTTAGGAGAATAATCTAAGCTGAGTTCCAGAAAGACAAGAGACTTCTATTCAATCTCCTGAGCTGTGGAAGAGAAGTAAACCTTTCCTCTGGGATCCTGGAGAGCAAGTTTGATAACACAACAAAAGAAAACAATATTCGATAGCAAAGATGAGAGAAAGGGATCTTAGAGATTTTGTGGCCACAGAGCAGGACTCCTGTAGAGAAGGACTGAAGTGTCTGTCTGTGTTTGGCTGGCTTCAGGGGGCAGGTGCACAGTGGGCTCAAATCCTTTCGTAATGCTTTCTCCACCTGTACGTCTTTGTACAATGAGAAACCAAGGAGGAGGGGGAGTGGGACCTTGTGAAGATGAAGCCTCCTGCAAAGAAGCAATTAACAACATAGCCCTGTCAAATTCTCTCACTCTCATTCTCTCTCTCTCTTTCTCCTCAGTCTCCTCTAACAAGGCCACAAAATGACTCACCTCTCATTGGGCGGGTGAGATGCCCTGAGAAACAGCACAGAGCCTCACACCAGAGTATTACCACTCTCCAGAACCACAGAGATTCATTCCTCCTCGTCTTCAAGACTCTTCTGGGAAAATGAATGCAGTCAGCCAAGGTCAGTAATACTGTAATCTTGTGCAACACTTGGAATGTGGAATATAAACCAGGCAGCTTTAATGTAGAGGAGAGGAAGGCGAAATCCCCTGTTGGAAGCTCGGATGGTGAAAACACACTCATTGCATGTTATGTATGCATATGTGCAGTGCAAACACATGAATTATGCATTGCATAAATGACAGCGATGACAGGACAGAACTCTTTAGTTCTGTTCAGTAGCTGAACTGAAATGGCAGAGGACTATTGTGAGCTGTAGAATTCTGCAGGAAGACTTTCTGAACTTTATGGGCCCCTTTGCATATCATTATTGTGATAAAACTGTAAATTGCATAACAGCACACTGTGAGTCTGGATTTGCATGCAGATACTGAGCAGATCACTTACAGAACAACTTTGACCTGAGGTTAAGTTCGTGCTGAACAATGAATGAACTTTGGGTGTGTAGGAGTTTGTGTGTGCAGATCATAAATGTGGGATCAAATGTCTGTATATCCTTATGTTTCTTTGAATAGAGTCTATCTATCTAATCTATCTATCTATCTGTCTGTCTGTCTGTCTGTTGTTCGTTCATTCGCTCCATCATTCTGTCACCCTGTCTGTTTGTCACTCTGTACATACATCTATAAGGAAAACACATTTTATCTGTATCAGTTTTTATTTACATAATATATGTGTACTGTGTATATTTGTGTATGTATATATATATATATATATATATATATATATATATACATACATTCATACATACACAGACACACATACATGTATATATTTAAGTAAATGTTTATATTTGTATATTAAATATGTATATATAGTATAAATTATATAAATATAAATATAATACATGTACGCACATGTAAAAAAATTTTGTTAAAATATATATGTATGTATATGTGTGTTTATATATACAGAATAAATACACAGTAAACACACACATATTAAATATACAAAAACTTTTATTTTGGATTCGATTAATCGCGATTAATCATTTGATTATTCCTTTTTTTATATTGCAAATTATTATTTGATGCCTAAATTTACATAACTATTTACTTTATAGCCTCCAGGTACTGTTTTTCATTGTTTAAAATAGCAAGAAAAAAAAAGTTTACTATTTTAAGCGGCAAAGATAGTTAGGGTGAGATAGTACGGTATTTTTCCAGTACATTCTGATCCCTTTTGGGCTCCACTTTTCAGAGCCACTGTATATACGATACATAATATGTCATTAAAAAGTACAACACAAACATGATCCAGAGTAGATTAGAAAATGGATTAGAAATGATCAGACTGCACAGGGACCGCCGCAGTCTCTCATGCAGTTTCATAATTCAGAAATTCATCAGCTGTTTTAGTGTTGCATCAATTCACCATCCCACATTACAAAGGTTTTGAATTGTGTTTGGTCTCATATGGTATAGCACATTACCCATTACCTTGAATATGATATATGGTAATTTGACAGACACCAGATTATGAGCAAATGTAAAGTTAATTTAACAAATGTGCTAGAACAGTTTTGTTGGCGTGTATGATTTAAAAAGAAAACATTAAAAAGTCAATTTTACAAAACATTTGATTACAAGTGACAGCTGAATTGGAACCACCTTTTAGAAATACATTATATTTTCTCCCCATTTCGCTGTTTGGTGCTTTTCTCTCGTAATGTCTGCCTCAGCGTCTCTGTCTATTTGACATCTTGAAAAACGGTGTCCAGAATTTATCAGTCCGTGTGTGCCAATGTTGCATCATGTGTGTTTTCAGGCCTGAGCGCACAAGACTGATATATTCTGGCCACAGTATTTCGTTAAGCCTTAGACAGTGATGATAAGAGAAAAGTGAAGCTTGTGAGGATTTTGTGTATGTATGTGCGTGTTTGTTTGCCATCGCCAGTGCTCTTCCTTGCACCCTGCCAAAGGGAGGAGGAAGCGTGTGTAATTTGGCTGCAGGAAGAGCGGCAGAAAACAATTATGTGCACGAGGTGGCCACGGAGATGAGGCAATCGGCGCATGCTGTAATGGTGAGGACAGTTGACACATGGGCTTTATCCCGCTCTGGTATTGTTTGAATGTGGGCAAAATGACTCCTCTATATTGTCAGGAACTAAAATGCATTGCCAATTATATCCGATGGCATCCCATTGGAGAGTAGGTAACATTTAAAGTGATGGATAGAGACAGGGAGGATTATTTAGTGGAGGCCTTTTTCATTCAAAACTGGCAAAAAATGTCCTTGCATTGTGAGTCTGGTGAGTGAGTTAAGCTGGGAATGTAAAAAACAGTGAGCAAACAACAGATATTCATTGAATCACATGGTTGCTGTCAGAGGTAAACTGACTTTTAAGCTCCAATTTTTACTTTTTATTTTTCTCCGCAAGTCAAAATCTGGCACTCCCTGTTGTGTCTTCAAGATGTTTTGCAAGATGGTGTAGATCAGATCCTTTGTTTTTCTTCTTTGAGAAATCACCATTCTCAAATGGCAGTTGTTTGCCTTGTTTTGACATCTTTGTAGCACAATTTGTGTGTGTTATTCACCAGGCAATACAGCTATAAGCTCTAGCATGCTGTTTATAACTTGCACGTTTTCTCAGCTGGTAGTTGTTCTGTTTTTGGGGGGATTTGACATCTTTGTTTCTGTAGGGCCACTATTGCTAGTGTGTGCTTATTCAATGAACTAAATTTATATTACAATATTTCTGCACATCAGTTTCATCAGTGATTTTTTTTAATAAGAAAGAAGCTGGGAGAGACTAATCCTCCCACCTCTGTTCACCCAGAGTGCAGCTGTGTGAAAGAAGCTTGGCTAATAAGCAGGATCAGCCATGTTCCTTTCCAACTTATTTAAGCACAGCTTCAAATGCCAAGATACTTTTTCACATGTTCCATTTTTCGGCAATCCTCGCTTTTTACCTCTTCTTGCTCTCGCACTGTTCATTTTCTGTGAGTGAGTACGGTAACCTGCACGACTGATTTGTGTCAGGTACAGTACATGCTGTCTGAACACAGAAGCCCCATGACATGCATTTCTGCCTGGAATTTCACTTTAATATAGACTTATTTCTACACTTGTGAGATTCTTCTAAATAATACAATTATGAAGTCAGATCTTACAAAAACATTTAATAGTTTTAATCATATTTTAACCTAAAATCTAAAATATTTTGTACATATTTACTGCCATTCAAAATGTTGTGATCAGTAAGATTTTTTTTAGTTTTTTTAAAGATGTTTCTTCTGCTCATCAAAGATGCATTTATTTGATCAAAAAATAAAGAAAAAACTGTAATTTAGTGAAATAGTATTATCATTTAAAATAACCATACTGACCTAAAGACCTAAAATAACTGTACAGGTGTGTCTTTATTTATACATAATAAATATACACAGTACACACATATGTACTGTATAATCAAAAACTGGATTTTGGATGTGAATAATATATATATATATATATATATATATATATATATATATATATATATATATATATATATATATATATATATATATAGATATCCATCCATCCATCCATCCATCATCTTCCACTTATCCCGGGCCGGGTCGCGGGGGCAACAGTCTAAGCAGAGACGCCCAGACTTTCCTCTCCCTAGCCTCTTCTTCCAGCTCTTCCGGGGGGACCCCGAGGCATTCCCAGGCCAGCCGGGAGACATAGTCCCTCCAGCGTTTCCTAGGTCTTCCCCATGGCCTCCTCCCGGTGAGACGTGCCTGGAACACCTCCCTGGGAAGGCGTCCAGGAGGCATCCGAAATAGATGCCCGAGCCACCTCAGCTGGCTCCTCTCGATGTGGAGGAGCAACCGCTCTACTCTGAGCTCCTCCCGAGTGACCGAGCTTCTCACCCTATCTCTAAGGGAGTGCCCAGACACCCGACGGAGAAAGCTCATTTCGGCCGCCTTTATCCGGGATCTTGTCCTTTCGGTCATAACCCACAGCTCATGACCATAGGTGAGAGTAGGAACATAGATTGACTGGTAAATCGAGAGCTTTGCCTTACAGCTCAGCTCCTTCTTCACCACGACAGACCGGTACAGCGACCGCATTACTGCAGAAGCTGCTTATCCGTCTGTCAATGTCACGTTCCATCCTTCCCTCACTCCTGAACAACACCCCAAGATACCTGAACTCCCCAGACAACATAGCTCCTAGGATCATTCGGGTACTCAAACATCTCCAACACGATAAGGTGACAGTTCAGGAAGAGGATATATATATATATATATATATTATTCACATCAAAAATAAAAGTTTTTGTTTATACAGTACATATGTGTGTACTATATATTTATTATGTGTAAATAAAGACACACATGTACAGTTATTTTACACACACACACACACACGGGTAACTGTTATCATTTTTTTACTGTGTTTTATTGTGTTAGCTAGCTGTGTTCTTTGGTTATTTTTTAACCTAATCAAAATAACCCAACTGCAGTTTGATTAATTGGAATGCACAATGGGAAAAAAAACTTGATTTTTGAAAATGACCATAGACATTTGTTAAAAAAGTAAATCACTTTTTGAATTAAACAGTAATAAATTAAAATCGCTTATATCACTCAACTTCCGTGAATAACTGTTAATTTTTGATTTTCTGTCAGCACTTCTCAGTGTGACACACAACGTGCGCGTGCCTCAATCAGCCCCGAGTCCCCATCCTGACATGTGTGACTTACTGACAGGACAGGTGCGTGGAGAATGATGCATTGTATGTCTAACCGCCCCACAACCTTCTGGCATGGCTCGAGAAGAGCTGGGAGTCATTAACTTTTAAAGCAGGTAGGCTGATAGAAAGAGAAGGGTCAGACTGACACAGGGGCCTGTGTCCATACTGCACTCTGTGGCATACAAATCCCTCCAAAAACCCCTTCAAATGGGTCTGACGGACAAGAGCGAGAGGGCAGGATGCAACCCGGCAACAGCGGGGAACCGCCAATCTCATCTGCCAAGGCACAGGTGGCACAGGTGGCATCGAGAATACAGGCAGGTATGTGCACAAGTGTGTGTATCAGAGGAACAAGAGGGTTGATTGACAGGTCTCATCAGAGACAGCCTAATGACACCCCCAACCACCAATTAAGGCTCATCAAGGTCCCCAATTGAATGTCGCTGATAAATAATGTATGCCCTCAGTAATTCCACATAATCTTGATACTGGAGAGTCAAAGGTGTATGCATTATTAATGGGGCCAAATTGGACTTTAATAACTGCCTCAGTGAATCCTACACAGTGGAGGAATTCACTTATGTTAATATGGCTTTATTATTAATGGGGTGACGGTTTTCTAAAATGTTAACTAACCGAAGCACTCCAGAGGCAATTCCCAAGATTGACGAGTCCACCATCCGGGAGAGATGGAGCATTCTTATTTATTTATCGGCCTACCTGTGGTGCGTCGGCTTAGACCATTAGATCAATAATTTGTTCATCAAATCATTAGCTTGTATCAGAGTGGCACAATTATGTGGGCGGCACGTTCGCAAGACATGTTGTGAATCGCATATTACTGTAGCTCAAAACGAACTGGCTTACTCTTTACAAACACAGATGAGCTGATAAAGGTGGTGCCAGATGTATAGTTTGTTTGGAGTGTTAATTGGCTGACAGTTAGTCCGCTGATAGGATCCTTATGGAAGTTTCTGTCCACCATGAGAAATTTTTTTTTTCAGAATTGTGAGTTACAGTTTCAAAATTGCAAGAAAAAGACAGAATGGTGAAATAAGAAGTCACAATTACCTAAAAAGTCAGAATTCGGCTTTTATATCTCACAATTCTGACATTTTTCTTGAAATTCTGAGACAAAATAAAAATCAGAATTAGGAGATACAAATTCAGAATCGTTAGAGGTATAAACCCACAGTTGCAAGAAAAGAATTATGAATTATGAAATAAAAAAGGAAAAACAAACAGTTGCTAAACTCAGAATTCTGAGAAAATAAGAATCAAAAAGCAAATAATATACATTCAGAATTGCAAAAATATAATAATAATTGCAATTCTGAGTTTAAATCTCGGTACAAATGATAAGAATAGAAGTACTAACCCCAAATTTTTGAATATTGAATATTGTAAGTTAAAAAGTCACTATTACCTTTTTTCTGTTCTGTGACAGAAATGGGTTTCCATAGATCCTAGGGGTGGGTGATATGACCAAAACCTTATATCACGATATGATTCATTTTATTTCACGATAACTGTAATATACAGTATATCACAATATAGTTAATTTTGCTTTTAATATGGTCTTTATGATATCAACATTTTGATAACATAGAAATCTTATAAGTCTTGTCACCAGTGTCAATATCACAATAAACTAATACTAGCCAACATTTAAAAAAAAACAACAGCTCACTGAAACCAAGAATACAGTCAGCGATTAAATAAGAGTAAGAAAGTAATTACAATAAGAGGACAAAAAAGCTACAGTAGAACAAATAAATAAGAAATGCTATATATCGAACAAAGCAATCAAATGTATAAAAACACTGCATATTCCCCACTGTGAAAATAAATGATAAATTTCTTCGTTTTAAAGTTTACAAAAGTGATTTAAGAGCATTGAGAGATTTTTGTTGTCTGATTAGAATGAATGGCAGAAAGCAGGAATATAATACTGCTGTCACTTTAAGAGCTCCCAGATTCAACACACGCTTTCTTTCTCAACTGTTTGCTTTCACTTAAGACCTAAATTATTGTGTTTATAAGGATACTTGCAAAGACAAGCTTTTTGACACATACAAGTATGTGTATTTAACCAATCAATGCCCACAACAATAGGGTTTCGTGACCACATAGTACAGCAATGTTACATGAGTATGTAACGGCAATTGAGATAATAGTCCAAAATCTCTACAGATTGACAATTTACTACTGGTTATTCCTGTCTACAACTGCCCACAATCATTAGATCCTAGAAAATATCACTAAACACTGCTTTTAAATGATTAGCACTATGTCTTAAAAGATCACACTGGGATTAACGCACGACCAAATCATGGCGTTTTGATAAAAAAGATTTAATATTTGCTCTAAACCCGCTTAGTTGTTAGACTGACGAGCAATTTTTGTATCCGTTCCCGCTCTCAAGGGCCTGTTACCAAAGCACTTTGTAAACACAACTTACAGGAGAAGTTTCTGTGTGTCTGAAACTGGTTCTTAGCTTCTCTAAGCTTGTTGAAACTTCAGATATCATGTCTGTGCATGCGTCCCAGAAAGGAAGGCAAGTGATTGAATTGTTTGTGCGTTTCTTGTGCATTTGCATACGTCCACGGCGCATCAGAGGCGCGGTTCTGCTTCGCTTCTCTGAGCTAATCTACCTGGCAGAGGCTCTGAGATGTTGCTGGCACGTACACGGATCACAGCCCACTTGCACAACATCACAAAGAAGCCAAATGAAAATGTGTGTTTTCGATTTGTGTCTAGAAGCCTCTGTGATGATCAAGAGATGCTTGTTTTTGAATTTATTCAGATTTCTGTGGTACAAAGTTCTAAATCAATTACACAGGAAAGACACTGAGTTGCAGTATGAGCACAAACAGATATTAAAAAAGTGATACGTTTTCTCTGTTTCTGTGAAAAAGACTAATATTATGCATATTTTTACGTAGGTGTGTGTGTATACACAGCTGTTCAAAAGTTTGGGATCAGTTTTTATAGAAGTATCTTATGCTTTTGTGAAATATTATTTAAATTTAAAGTAAGTTTTCTACTTTAATATACTTTAAAATGTAACATTTTTATCTACTCTTCACTGTCACATGATTCTTCAGAAATCATTCCAATATGCTGATGCTTCATTATCAGTGTTGGAAACAGTTGTGCTGCTTAATATTTTTTATAATCTGTCATACTTTTTTTTCAGGATTCCTTGATGAATAAATAGTTTCAAAGAAAAATATTTATCCAAAATAGAAATTTTAAACTATCTAAGTCTTTGCTATTGCTTTTATCAATTTAACACATCCTTGCTGAATAAAAGTATTAATAAAAAAATAAAAATAAATACTAACCCCAAATTTTTGAATATTGTTACAAAAGAATTATATTTAAAATTATGTTCTTTTTAACTTTTTATTTGTCAAAGAATCCTGACAAAGTATTTTATGCGAACAATATGAACAGTTGCAATAGATTAAAAAATATATATTGTTTGTATGTTCAAATGTATTTATTATTTAAATATAGATCGATAGGCAGATAGATTTATAGAATTATATAAAAATGTTGGTGAATATACAAATCAAATATACAAGTATCAAATATCAAATATACAAGTCAAAATTAATGAATATATTACAAATTATTATTATTATTATTATTATTATTATTATTATTATTATTATTATTATTATTATTATCCTTTTTGTGATATGGCACTTTCAAGGGTTATTTTTTTAAATCTTTTTCTTCTGATTTAATTTGTTGGTCAATGGGATTCTATCCTTATCTGCAAAACTGCAATTCGCTAAAGACCAGCAGCATGTTGTGACTTCCTGAAAAGCACCAAGTGTTTGTTTCAGTGGCTCATGCTTGATGCCAAGCCAATTCAGAAGCAATTAAATCTCCAGAATTTCAGATACAGCTGTCCTTTTCCACTTAATACAGATGCAGCGTGCCGGTATCACATTATTTTTAGAAGCCAGAAATCATTAACGCCAAAAACTGATTTCCCCACATTGCTGTCACAGTCTAATTCAGATAAATTTCTCATTTGTGATGTTTCCTGTTCAGTGTGTTGTGGATGTGCTGTGGCGTGTTTAACGGATTCCCAGGTGTCTGGCGTGTTTTGAGATTGCATGTATCGAAGGTAACCGGTTGCCTGGGAAACACTATTGTTTGTGGGTTTAATTAATGAAAAGTATTAGAAGGCGACATTAGCGCAGCTAGAGTTGCTCTCTTTCTATCTGGTTAACCTCTTCTTGCTCTCACTCCATCACCTCCATCCCCCACTTCCTCTCTCTTCATCACATGTTCATCTGGCCGTGCGACTCTGCTTCGTGTGTGCAGCTGATACGGCAGATTGAACAGGACAGGTGTTTTCCGTTTCATCTTGGCCTGCGTCTGAGGTTAGGGTTGGAGGAACGGAAACGCTAAAGGAGGGGACAGATAGTCACAGGGTTGGCAGTTCATCGTCTGCATGCGTCAGAAACCTAACAGACTTCTGGACATCCCATCGATATATTGACAGCTGCTGTCACTCGGGCGGCTTTAGTGATGTGCAAGGGTCTGGCACATAAGGCTGATGGAATGCTTTGATTTCCACATCGTCTTAAAACCAACAGCATTCTGGCCAGGTCATTTTGATGGCAATGCAGACATTGGCTTTACCAATATTTGTGCCAGCGCACACTATTAGATTAAAATGGCCTTTTCATCTCAGATTATCCCCCAGCGTTTCATGTATTAACTGGCCTAGTGTATCTGTTTTGTCTGTTTTGTTCCCTGCGGTAGATTTAGGCATTGATTTAACAGTAAATCTTGCTCATCAAGGTCTGGATTACTTATGCTTTAAGTTTAGATAGGTCTGAACATCCAGTCCCTTTGTTCTCCATCTTTTCCAACCAATAGGTATTGAACCACATAAATTACTGCTTAACAAGCCGGACTGTCTGTTTTGGCTGCCAGTGACAGTTTAAGCTCAAAAGTGTTTTTTTTTCTTCTCCTTCTCAATCAGAGAAGATTTTGTGTATCAGAACTGAAGGGGAAAAAAAAACATTTTTGAAATATCACAAAACATTTTATATGTCATCATATATTTTTATTAGCAAGTATTTTTTATTAGATATGTTAAATACACTGCTTTTAAAGGGTTTGGGATTCACATTATAAAAAGAAAATAATAATAATTATATATAATATATATATATATTTATATATATAGTATATATATATATATATATATATATATATATATATATATATATATATATATATATATATATATATATATATATATATATATATATATATATATTACCTTATGTGCATAATGCAAGGCAGCATTTATTTTATTTATATATATTAAAAAAATAAATATTGATTTAAAATTACCTGTTTTCATTGTAATATGTTATAAAATGTCATTTTAAGGGCTATATTGAATTTTCAGCAGCCGTTCAGTCTTCACAAATCATTCTAATATGTTGATTTGCCACATACTGTATCAACATAAGAAACCTTTCTTGTGATTGGCCTTAATTTAATTTTAAATTATTCATTGTGAAAACAGTTGTGCTGCTTGATATTTTAGTGGAAACCACGATACATTGTTTTTCAGGATTCCTTGATGAACAGCTGAAAAGTTGAAAAGAACAGCATTTATCTAACATTAAAAATGTCTGTACTGTTACTTTTGAACAATGCATCTATGCTGATTAAATAAATCTATTTCCTAAAAAATAAAATAAATCTTGCTGACCCTGAAACTTTTGTGTATATATACATGCGCAAATATTTCCTTCTAAAAAAATAAGGAAAATCTGTCAGAAAGTCAGTTCACTGCAGCAGGTTTCGGAACAGAGTCTCTCCCAAACAGAGAAAGTATATCAGGTTTTTGTTCTCCATGTTTTCATTCACCCTGCTCTTTGTTCTCTGAGGAAGCGAGAGAAGAGGGCTTTTAGATCCAGCAACATCACGGTCTGAGAAAGCTTATCCCAAGAAAGGGTTTCTGAGAGCAGACCCTAAATTTCTGTTGACATTTACAGAAGGGCTGCTTCCAATTAACCTTCAAGTATCTTTTCACCTCTTCATGCTGATTACATTTTCCCCTAACAAACAGGCTAATTTGTTATTAGCAGGCTGTTGGAGAACTTGCATTCATTTTCATCAGTAGGAAATTGCGGTGGTGGAGTGATTGCTTGGATTGCTTTCTGTCAGTTGGCATGCATTGTTTGATTTTTGATTTATTTTTTCCCCCTCTGTTCATCTGCTTTTGTTACCAGTAGCACCGCTGGGTTCAATTGATATGGACCGCTGCTGCTGTACACCTGAAATATACTCAGACACACTTCCTCTTTCCTCAACTCTCCCAGCCCTGATATTTAACTCCGGAGAGAGACAATTGTTTTCCACCTGCGATTCCACTCTTCTGAAAACACTCTCGCTCAAACACATACATGCAGATGTTTAGCATGGCGTTTGGGGAGATTGGTCCCGTGGGCAGGAAGACACAGCAGGGGTGCGCTCGCACAGTTCTGCCAAGCGAGAGAAAGTAAAACAGAGTGTAAAGTAAAAAAAGCAGGGGGGAGGGGAGTGTATACCCAGCCTGCCTTGTGCTGGGCTGATAACGCTCCCCTCCTCTCCTCGCCACAGGCCTGTGGAGGAGGGCACAGAGGCCCCTGCCTGCAGCCAACCCACCCAGGAATCTTATCTTTCCTGCAGCCTGTGCTGCTGCCTGAAACCCCATCAGACCCTGGGACTTGGTCACTCAGCACACACACATACAGGTTTGCAGATGGCCACGTGTGCTGCAGATGCATACCAAATTGAGTCATTTGTCTTTTTTGGTTCAGAAACACAAAAAAACAAACTCTAACACGTTTGGCAAAACAACAGTATACAGAACTTATATATGCACCATTAAGAATAGAATTTAAAAATACCATTCATACCATTCTAGAATTGCAACTTGAATTAATAAAATTAATTACAATTCCAAAAAAAGAAAGAAACAGAGAAATTTATATAAAAAAAAATTTAACTAGAAACTTTAAGTATCATGTTGATAAAGCCTTGTTTGTCAGTTAAATTATTAACTAGAAACTTTTAAATGGCTTTTTATGACAAACGTTTTGTACATATATATTATATTTTTAATAATTCAACCTGTGGATCAGGTTGGAAATCTATGGATGGTTAGATAGAGGGAGAAGGATTAGAGAGAATGACAAATAAAACAAGATAGATAGATACATTTTGCACAACCCTTCTATATTCATAATATACCTAGTAACCCTAGGGGTTGACATCTTTGCATGTGTGTGACAGCCGTGAGTTTATCAGTGGCACTTTTTCTCCTGACGGTTCGGTGGGGCATCTGTCACGCTGTGAGCCAGGTGACTCCTGCCTGCTTCTCTACTCTCCTGAAATGCATATTGACATCTCGCTTTGCTTCTAAACTGTGTCTTGACAAGGCAGGGGAATCCGAGCCAAAAGGAACAGACTGCAGCTGTGTGGGTTTAGGAAACTAGGTTTTTGGGAGCCTAACCATACAAAGCCTTCCTTTTAATCATTCCTGTCTTGTCCTTATGATGATTCAGACAGATTACATGGAAAAATCAGATGGACCTTCAGAAACAGCAGATTGTCAATGGCTAATTGCTTGTCACGTATGCTTGGGTCTGTTAGGCCTATTGCAGAAAATGCTTATTCTGCTTAAATGCTGAAGTGCTCCTGTAGTTCAGATGGTGAGGCATGATGCTAGCAATGCCAAGGTTATCTATACACGTATATTGATAAAATATATGACTAGAAAAGAATAAAAAAATAAAATAAAGAGCTGTAAGGATGATAGAGATTCACACATTGGAATGAGGCGCTGTGAACCACATTCACTCTAGCCTTGTTTACACCTGTATTAGCCTCTGTCTCGGGTGATTCGATCATGATTGGTCAACCAAAACCAATTGCTGTTTACACCTGGTATTAACACGAATCTCTAGTGTCAATTTGTGATTGGATTTCATTCGAGTAGAGGGTTTCAGGAAAAATCTGTTGGTACGTCATCATTTTTGAAAATGTGCATTTATATGCTCCATCATTTTGAGTCACTCTGACCCTGAACCATGTTGCAGTTCTGTGCACTGAAGTTAAAAGGAAAATCTTTGCTTTTAATGATCTTTTTTTTTTTTTTTTTTTTTATAGACTCCAAACCATTGAAGTGTAACTCATTTTACACTGGCTGAGACTCTTCTTTTTATTTCATAAAACTCAAAATGTGTTTCTGGGTGTGACCCAAATCAATGGAGCCAGTCAGATATACAGTATATTCATTGGAAATTTTTATTTATTCATTAATTTTTTTATTTTTTGGTTGTTTGTTTGTTTGGATAGTCTAGTTTTTGCACAAAGATTGCATGTTAGGTAGATGGTGGTCCTTTAGCTATCTTGGATTATCAAAATTCTTCCAAAACTAGTTGGATTGAATCACAAGGCACTTTTGATTGCATAAATCACTGTCTTCTTCTGACTCGATCATTCGAGATGTATGTTGTATAATGTAATAATGTCATTTTAAATGTAATCAACAGCCATTACATCAATGTCACATGATCCTTCAGAAATCATTCCGCTGATTTGATATTCAAGAAACATTTCTTATTATTAGCCATTTGGAAAACCAATGTGGAGCTTATTATTTAATGGAAACCGTGATACATTTAATCAAGGATTCTTTGAAAAGAAAGCTCAAAAGAGAAGAAATAGATCTGTTTTGGGACATTATAAAAGTCTTTACTGTCACTTATGATCAATTAGTGCATCTTAAATTAATAAAACTATTCATTTTTTATAAAAAATTTTGATCTCACTGACAGCAAACTTTTGAGAGTATTTCAGATTAAAAACTTCAGATTCTAAAGGTTTACAGCCTCTTGCAGTCTATTCATTTGAACCAAGATCAAAGATGTATTTATTCATTGATTTATTTATTACTTTACATAATAGTATTTTGTTCCAACTGAGCTTCAGATTATTAACAAACTGTTAGGCTGCATGAAACTCAATCTTGATTAACCACATTACCTCTAAGGACCTAAATAATTTTTAGGGGTCATAAGAATAAATACAACTGTAATTGTAATTTTTACAGTTTATGTCATATACTGTTTCCTTAAATGAGGTAGACGGTGTCACACAAAAAAATAAATAATAATAATTCTATGGATTGCAATGATAGCACTGGATGTGTGAATCACTGGAATAGTGTTTTCACAATGAGCCTGCGGTTGATATCTGTCTGGAGATGAAGCCATGTGGGTCTTTGGGTTTTGTTTTTTTTTTTTGTTTTTTTTGTGGCGGTCCTGCAGCATTGAAAACCCTCCCTGAGCACTGAACAAATTACTGACGCATTAGAGTGAAGATCTCTTTGTGTATATGTGCCGTCTAACCAGCACTGGGAGCCCAGGGGCATGTCCCCAAAATTTATCTCTAATTAATATTGCCCCTCGACAACAACTTACAAAACACGTTCAGGCTATTACCTCTATTTCAGTGGTTATTATAAGTAAAAAAAATATCAAGTTCAACAGCAGTCAGAGTGCTTTCAAGGCAGGCTCTGAGTTAAGACATTAAGGCGACACTAAACAGGGTCAATGTTTTGGGATACTGGACACTTGACCTGCTTTTATATGGTAATTAGGTACATTCACGTACAACTCCCATATGGCACAGGAGGAGATATGATAGAATTAGAGCAACTGAGTCACCACCGTAGGCACTTTCAGACACCTGTGTGTGTGTGTGCGTGTGTGTGTGTGTGTGTGTGTGTGTGTGTGTGTGTGTGTGTGTGTGTGTGTGTGTGTGTGTGTGTGTGTGAGCGAGCTTCTGGCCCCATGAGACTGTGCGGATCAAGGGGCCGTACTTGACGATCTGTGTTATTTTGATGTGTGTGTGAATATGTGCAAGGGTGACCGACATATAGAGGTCATTAGGAGGCGGCAGCACAACTGGAGATGGACCTCAACAGCTGTGTCCACATAACATTCGATACATCTGTTTCAGAGAGAAAACTCTGAGCTCTTATATAAGGAGGAACTGCAGCTTTTCTCGCTTTCTATCAAGTTTCCAAGGAAATAACCTACTGATGTATCACATGGCAAAGCATTTCTTAATGAGCTGCATTTTATTGGATTTCTGCTAATTAAGATGTTTGAGAAGCCAATTACAGTAAATATCATCTTCCTCTGCCTCCCTAATTACAGATAGAGGAGGTGGAAGGATTTGAAAAAGAGTAACAGTCCTTTATAAAAGATTTGTCCTTTCATCTTAAGGGTTTGTTTGCAGACCTTATTTGCATACTCTAGCAGTAGCCAAATGAAAAACAGAAATCTAAATGTGAACTTAAAATGATATTTTAAACTCAGTAATTACTACAGCTGCAGTTAGGCCTCCCAAAATATTATGAATTATTTTTAAATTGCTGTTAGTTAAAAAACTTTGTCAATTGTCTTTTTTTTGGGGGGGGGGGGGGGGGGGGGGGGGCATTTATCTGAAATAAATTTGAATCTACACTCTTATCTAAGTTTGAATCTACACTGGAACCATTCCAGTGGTTCTCTTAAAAATAAAGATTGCAAAATATGATTTTCAAAACCATTTTTAGGTTCCCCAAAGAACCTTATAGTGAAAGGTCTTCAAAAGTACAAAATAATCTAAAGATACTTTTTTCTACTTTAAAGAACCTTTTCTACAAAGGAAAGGTTTCATGGATGTTAAAGGTTCCTCGGTAACACTTTAGAATAAGGTTCCATTAGTTAATGTTAATGTATTAATTAACATGAACAAACAATGAATAATGCATTTATTACTGTATTTATTCATCTTCGTTAATGTTAGTTATTGGAAATACAGTTATTCATTGTTAGTTCATGGTAATTCACAGTGCATTAACTAATGTTAACAAGCACAACTTCTGATTTAAATAATGCATTAGTAAATGTTGAAATTAACATGAACTAAGACTTATAAATGCTGTAGAAGGATTTTTCTTGCTTAGTTCATGTTAATTAATAAATTAACTAACATTAACTAATGGAACCTTATTCTAAAGTGTTACCGGTTCCTCATGTAGCCATCAATGGAAATAATGAAACTTTAAGAATGGGAAAATGGTTCTTTTAAGAACTGTTCACTGAAAGGTTACCAAAGTGGTACTTTAACCTTTATTTTTAAATGTGCATGTCCAAATCAATTATAGAACGTGGAAAGAAATCCCTGTAAAAATGTATAAGCTTAAAATTCTATTCACTCATGAGTAACAGATATAATGTTAATTTAATGTAAACTAACCTCTAATATCTTACTCTTGTCTTTGTCTGTCAATGTACATCCTGTACTATAAGAATAAAAACAGCACAATTTCAAACAAAGAATTATTAACATGAGTCCTTAACAAAGAGTGGCAATAACCTCATTACCCATAATTCAACTCACTACTACACTAGATTGCACCGTTTTAGCTTATGTCTGCTGCCTAATTTGGAGGAAATATACTAATGAGGGTGTTTTCAAGAAAACAGTGAGCAATCTCTACATCCTGTGAAAGTCATGAAATGATTAATTTGCCTCTCTCCCTTTCTCCCTGCCCCTCTCTCTTTATCTCTATCCTTCTCTTATTCTGTATTCTGCAGGCACATTGCACTTATTGTATGATAATACTGAAGGTAGATTGTTGTGTTATCTTGTCTACAGTCCATATATAAATGTTAATGTCATCTGTGCATGACTCAGACACACGCACACACACACACAGAGAGACACACACAGACAGATTCGTGCAGAGTACATTTCACGTTTGTTGCAAGAGATGATGCAAGAGCGCTGTTAAATTCAGTCACTGAACACTTCCATGGATATAGTGCACACAGTATAATCAGTTCCCCTTTAGTTTAGCAACTTATGTTCATCCACAAAATGAAAATATTGTGATTATTTACTCATCTTCATTTTTTTTCAAAGATATATGACATGCATTTTTCTCCTGAACACAAAAGTAAATATTCCACAGTTTTTTTCTTCAAAAAATAAAAGCATAGAAGACCATGAATAGCTACAGCATAGTCACGTTGCACTTTCATTATATATTATGAAATATGTTTTTAATGATGTTAATAATGATGATGAAAGTTCTGATAATATAAAATATTTTTAAATTGATATTACATATATATTATATATACATGTATATTATTTAATATTTGTAATTAATTTATAGTCTAATATATATATATATTTAATTATGTTAAAAAAATTATTATGATGCATCTTTGTTTAAAAAAACATATACTATCCACACTGAAAAAATAGTATATATATATATATATTCTTTTAATTATGTTAATCTAACATGTTAATTGGATTATTAATTAAGGTTAAAAATAACACATTAAAATTATTAACAAATTTAATGCACTTGCTCCATCACAGACCTATGTGGGGTCATCTTACATTTCATATTTCATACAGTTTATTGATGACAAATATAATGCAGGACAACACTTACTTGCGTGATGGAGCCTAGAGAATGTGGTTATAACATATTTGATCAAAAAAAATTTTATATTTACATATTTCATTTTAAATATTTAAATATTATTTATTATAAATTGAACACATTTAGCATCAGAAGCAAGAAGTGTGTGCCTCTTTGAATGTTTATCACATTTTAAACATCCACTATCCGCTTTGCATACATTGAAAAAGTCAGCAGATCTCAAACAGAAGTGAATGTTAGCAGGGCGACTCTTTGAACTAGTTGCAGTGACTTAAGACGACAGAGTGCAAACCAGTTTGAAGATATCTGGCAGTTGCTCTGAGCTACGATGATAGAGCTATATGGTGTGTGTGTGTGTTGGTGGCAAATGTGCAACTGTTTCTTAAAAATGTCTTCTTAAAAAAAGTCTTGTGGCACTCTGTGTGTGTGTGTGTGTGTATCAGGGGCGGGCAGTGCTTTGCTGCCGTCTCTCGGGTGGCTGGCATTTGATGCATGCTATCTCATCATTCCCCATTCTCATGCTAATGAAGCTAAAGATCATGGCTGTGACGGATGGACGAGTGAAGTGAGAGGAGGGGCTGTGGGAGCGTGCTGTTCGGTGTCACTTGCTATCCTGACTCACACACACATACAGACCTGTCAACAAGGCCACCATAAGTGGAGAGTCAATGACCTCAATTGTACTTAGTCAAACATTCAGGGTTACACTGTCACAATTGAGCTGTAGTTGGCTGATTGGTTGGTAGCTGTATGGTCCGGAACAGATAGGACTGCTGATTTCGCTGAACTTGTTCTTAGATACATACTATGTCCTTCTGGCATCTCTATGGGCAACTGGGTGACTTTATTTAATCTGTATCTTTTCAAACCAGTACTTTTGCCATGTGTGGACAAATTTTGACTAGTTTTAATAATGTTACACATTTGAAATCTTTGCATTAACAATATGGTTGCAATCCTGCAATATTCTCCCCTATACACTTTTCTCCCACAAATTAATACTCTTATTTAGCAGATGCATTAATCTGAGCAAATGTGACAGTAAATAAAAAAATTATTAAAAATGCTGTTCTTTTGACATTTTTAAATCATCAATGAATCCTGATCAAGAATCCGAAATCATTCATTTCCACCAAAATGTTATAGTCCAGCTGTTTTTATCATTGATAAAAAATAATAAAGTTAAATGTTTATTAGTATAAATGCATGAATTAGAATGATTTCTGAAGCATCATGTAACACTGAAGACTAATGAGTTCTGAAAATTCAGCTTTGCATCACAGGAGTAAATTATATTTAAAAATACATTAAATAAAAAATATTTCACAGTATTACTGTGTGTGTGTGTTTGGGGGGGGGGGGGGTTATGAAATAAATGCGGCCTTGATGAGAATATTAAATTCCTTTCAAAATATTTTTACAAATCTTTTAACATGTGGTGTTCTTCATATAATGTTAATATAAATTATAACGTTTAATTATTTGGTGATTTTTAAAATGATTTAAAAGTGTTATTTGATGCTAAATATCGTATCTCCACCAGACAGGAAGTTTACAGATCCCACTATGGCAAGGGCTTATGAATATTAAGTAGCATATGTGTTTGTGCAGCCCAGAAAGTTTATGTCAGCGTGACCTACTAATTAATATTCATGAGAGAAGCCATCATGTCATAAAGAGTTCATCATGCTTAACACTTTAAAACATGCTTTTTTTTTTCTTTTTTTTTTGCCGCCACGGCACACTGATGTTAAGTAATACTGAGTCTTCTGTCTGTGCAGCTTACAGGTTCACTGAAATATATAATATAATATATCCAACTGGAAATATGGATGGAAATGTGTCCCCTCACGACTCCAGGTATGTTTTCTTGATGTCTGGCTCTTTCTAACAATGCTTTTAAGAAACAAAGCCAAGTCTAATGGGTCGGGCAGCGTGCCAGAGAGAAGGTCGCATCAGGGTCAGTGGATGTTAACCTCCTAAAGAGCACCCTGGGGCCTGTTCTAAATATACATCTTCTGAGGGTGGCATCTCAGCCCCATCATTAGATAATGGTGTTGCAGTTACTCTGCGTTCTCCCAGGAACAGAGCGAGATTAGAGTGTGCCAATAGCGAGGACATGGCCCATGTCAAATGTCAGAGACAATGGGTAGGATGTCCGCAGACAAAAACATTTGCTCTTGTAATCCAGTAAAGGTCTTTGTAATGCTGTTTAGGTGCTTTACGTGTAGATGCAGGATGCCTGGTGAGGTCGGACATCTAATTGACCCCATTTCCTCTGGTTTGTGCCACATTAACTTTGCAGGAGACATTGCCACATTGCTGTGTCGCCTGAAAAGACTTTCAGTGGAGAAAATGAATTTGTCCAACCCCAGTGTTTTACAAATGTAAAGAATCTCTTTCAGAATGCACATTATATGGCAAAGAAAAAACATATTTATTCTATTTTGCTGGAATAATAGCATGTCTGTGCTATTGTTCAAATCAGCATTCTTGAGCTGCTTTCATTTGTTAAAGGTGTTTCAGACAGGCTGCTGACTAGTTGCTGTAAAAAATTAAACATAAGCTCAGTGTGGGTTACATAAATAACGTCTCACAAACTGTCATTCCTGCACTGCAATTAAGTCTTGGTATACTGTTGTGATATGTTTTAGTTGTGGTTGTCAAGCCACTTGTTAAGTGCGTGTGTGATTCAGTTTCACAATGCGGTTTTTATGCAGGTTTATGTGGTGGCTGTCAGTCAGGCAAATTTGGATACAAGTACACATAATAACATTAATGTGCCTAGGATTTCAATCATTAGGCAGCAGGTTTGAAACGCCAAGGAGAACAGTGCAGGTAGACTGAGTTTCACAATAACAAGCTGGTTATCCCAGAAAAATACAATAAATATTCTTGATCTTTAATGGGATGTCCAGAGGCTATTATAAGTATTAAACTACATTTTTCAAGGTGTTAGGGTTTTGTCTTTTTTTTTACATTTCCATAAGTGGCAAAATTAAATGTAAAAATATACAGTATAATAAAAATATATGGGTCACGCTACACAGGATCATGAGGAGCAAGGAGACACAGGAGATTTCTTCAACATGGAATTTTAATTCAAAGACGTGGAACTCTCAGGAACTCAGAAGACATTTAACAGCTGATGAAGAACTGGGTAATGGGAAGACTCTAAATAAATAGACAAATGGGATTACAGACTAGACACACCTGGGAATCAAATTATTGCAAATGGGGAAAACCTGGAGAGAACACAATGGAGACAGGAACACACACAAAACATGAAACAGATTCTGACAATATGCAATACAAACAAATGAATATATTTATACTGTACTATATTACTACAATTAAACTGTAAAATAAAATACACTAATGTTCAAAAGTTTGGGGTCTGTATTTTTCTCAGGCAGCATTTATTTGATCAAAAGTATAGTTAAAAGTTATATTGTGAAATATGAATACAATTTAAAAGAACTGTTTTGTTATTATTATTATTTGAATATACTTTTAAATGTTTTTTTTTTTTTTTGAATACAGGACTCGTACAATAGCATTTATTTAAAACTGTTTTTCAAAAACAAAAAAGTTGTACATAGCACAAACATTTTAAAGCCAGCATACATTTAAATATAAAATTATTAAACATGATTTGTTTTTAATTTGCTGTAAAAAATAACCATGAATGAAATAAAACTGGAATCATGTTTTAATTGGACATTTGCATGAACAGTATATTTTCTAGCTGAGATTGAAGTGGCATGCATGGTCTTAAAATAATAATAATTTTAAAAAAGATATTAAGTCAGAAGTACTGATTCACTTCTTTAGTGTTTTTTCACCTGTTAAATGCCTTGAAAGCAGGTGAGAGCTATAGTAGTTGTGTACTATGCATAATAGGACTGAAATACGTATGTGATTTGATTCTTGGTGGGGCCTATAACATAGCTGACACTCATCTGCACTTAATCGATGCCTATGCGGATTATAGTGTCCCATCTCTATCCTAAAATCCCTTTTAACAGTGTATTCTGTTGCATACTTTACACAAAACAAATGTATATGGTTTTCACAAAGGCTCCCCAAAGGGCTCCAAGTAATTTAGCTCAGCGGCAGTATTTTAAAATTCCCCCTGGGTCTTTTTAAAGGATACAACAGTTTAAAAAGTACAACAGGTTGTTTATGCTTTCTTGTAGCTGCTGACAGGCTGGCTATTTCCACAGAAATACCTCATAAAGCATGTCGGCGCTTTTTCCATTGTCACCTTTCTCTCCCTTTGGAGTGGTTGCTGGCCAGAAAACAGCACCTGAAACATAAACACATGATAGGAAGTTTATGGTGTCTTCGGAGTATTTGAGACTGACTGATTGTCCAATCATTTCATATAATTGCTTGCACCTGGTTTAGCAGAAGGAAAATTGGTCTGAGCGACTTTGCTGTCTCCATAGGCACAAGTTTTTCACTTCGAAGGAACCAACGTTGTCACTCGTTGCAACGGTGCAGTCATTTCGTCTGGCTTTCTCTTTCTCTCTCCCCGCTATTGGAATGGTCTTTGGCAGCACAATGTGTTGTATTTCCAGCAGTCATGCTAAGCCCCAGGCCCTCCGCTAGCTCCATCACTGTAGGACAGTGGCAGGTGGCTTTGCCCACCTCTCTAACACCTTCCCGGGGGAGCAATCAAGGGCTCAGTGGGGCCAGACACCCAGACACCAAAGTCACTGTAAAGAGCGGAGTGAAGCTCACATGACAGGGAGGTGACACGTCTGCCTGTAGCACAGGTGCAGTGAGACAGCCGAGGGGTCAGAGGTCACAGGATTCCAAACCAATGATTAAAGACATGGAACTGACATGAGGAGAAGTTAGAAGCCACGTACAGGTGAGAACCTCTCTCTCTCTGGACTAATCCTGGTGGGGATAAAGTAACAAGGAGTTCATGTGTTGTGGGAAAATCATCAGTAGGGCTATGCATCATGAGCAAACCTTGGACTGTAGGTGCTGTGTTAAGAAAGAAAAAAAGTGTTTTTAGTCAAACGAAGGCAAACAAATCCTCAATTTGTGTTCTTAAAGGGATAGCACACACATAAAAAATGCAAATTTCCCTCAGTCCTTACTCATATCTGTAGATTTGGTGATTTATGTAATAATCTAAATACTTGTGTAGTACTTTAGTACTTGTATTTAATATTGTCAAAGTGTTGAATACAGTGGTGGCCTGATGCAGGGATGTAGCTTAGGTTTACTGCCATTTTGGACTTTTCCTCAAAGAGAGCTAAACTTGTCTTCTGAATGGGGATAATGTTGTTTTAATGTTGTGCTTTCTTCTACAATGGGGTAGAGGAGTCGAGAGTCAGTTGATAGTTGTGATTGGGGATTTAATTTAGAAAAAAATGCCCAACTGTGTCAAGTGGTGAAGCCCTAATCTGTTTTCAATACTGCACTAACAACCAACGGCTCCCTTCTGATGCAAAAAAACTCACCGCTCTCACGATAAGCAACTCCTCTAGAGTAAACAATAATTAAAGGGGAAAAACTCCACCAATCCATGCTTTTATTCGTTCCATGTGTCCCTTGGTATTGATCCAAATAGCTTTTTTCTTATCAGTAAAATCAGATTATTTTCTGCAACATAGCTTTTAAATTTATGAAATTCAAGAGTGGCTTTCTGTAAAGTTTATCAGACTGGCATGTGCCATAGTCTCAGTGGATCTGATAATTATCACCTTTTATATGCTTGCTTGGCTGTTGTTTTATTTGCCTGTAATCAGCTGGAGTCACATGACTAATTTTCTTTCTGCTTCCTCACATTTATAGGTTCCAATTAGCTGAACTCTGCATATTTTCTATAGTGCCACTCTGGCAAAGTTTTTTTGGAGTTCTGTGCTCCTCTGCCCTTTCCTACTCGTCCTCCTAAATTACACTGAGATGATGAACTGCTTCCGAGGCTCAAGGCTCTCTGAGATTTAGAACTTTGTCCTGGATGAAGGACAGGTTAGGAGAGACATTAATATGCAGAACAGGTAATATCAAAACCTCAACGTACTTTACGGCGGCTGGCGCACATTATCAATCTATTTGTGCAAGCTGCCCTGCAAGAATTTCATTTGCCACTCGTTTATTTGCCTTCCTCAACAATTACACTGCCGGAACAGGATTTGATTCAAAGTAATGTTCAAGGACACAAGTTATTTCAGTGCACTCTATTGTCAAAGCATGAGGGGTGTCAAAAAAGGCTTTTGTTACTTTCAGTATAATATTATAGCAATCTCTTTCAAGTAAACCCATTTTAGAAGGGGTCAGTTGATATACACTATCGGCCAAAAGTTAGAAATATTCTTTTATTTTTTAACATAAGTCACAATTCTTACCAAGACTGCATTTATTAGATTAAAAAACTGTAAAT